>NW_026515854.1:0-178438 GCF_023601865.1 Aspergillus affinis
AGTTTCTTCTTCGATTACTGTTAATTTATGACTATTGGCGCGTGTCTCCGATCGTGGTTGTATACCATTGATTCGCTCGCGTAGGGTAGTTTCTGTGACCTCCTGAAGTTAGGGAACTTCCCGGTGTGGAGGAACGTTCCAGAGGAACATTCCGGTTAGTTAGTATAGGATCTAGGGACCCTCCGGTAGGCATCCAGGAACCTTCCTGGATGCTCTGCAGGCCTTCCTGCCTGAGGCAGAGCCTCGGGCAGTATATAGAGCCCCTACATCCTCCCTTCTAGATAGCCTTTCTTCCCCATGGGAAAATTCCTTGACTACGAGTCATAAACAAACTTGTCTTTTACCAAGCTCCTTTGTAGACCGTCACAAATACTAGATCCAAACATATCGAACATATCGCTTCCGCTATGTCCGCTATGTCCGCTATGTTCGTTATGTTCGCTATGTCGTGCGGATTAACCTTCTCCATCATGATGCTGTGACCAGTCGTCATCTCACCTCTTCGTAAGGTAAGTCAGATCTATTGGTTGCATCCCGCGCTCAGCGTGATTTCCTGACAGTCGTGAACCCTGTTAGTGGCCATGTGACTAGAAAAGAGAGGGTTCAAACAAGCTAGGCTACAATGAGAAAGCGCCTATTTATACCCAATAACCCTATAGTCCATAAAGGTTTGATCTAGCGGTCGGGAAACTATTCGGCCAAGTGCCGAGGAGTCAGGTAGTTTCCAAGCTCCATTCCAGGAAACCCTACTTCAGTACAGGGACAGCGAGTCCGTTGTCGGTTTATAATTTATTATTTCGAGGCCTTAAACAAGCAATCAACCTCGGTAATGAATATGTTGCGTTATTGGTATCCTAGTGTTTCTAAATTATTGGCAAGATTATGCACCGCTTGCCCAGCACTGTGGGCAACTCTACCTGATATATATTTCGAACATCCAATTTATACCAGCCTGTTGGATACCTCCCTGGGCTGTAGAGACTCGTTAAGAATAGGCCACGCCTTATACCGGGAGACTTTGACCATAACACATTTACACTAAACCATCCCTAGCAAACGCAACCGTCATCCTCATCCCATCCACCGGCTTCGCTGTAACCTGCATAATCTATCCCGAACAAAGAATTAGCGTTCCAAGGTCGTTGAAAATCCCTCTTAGAACCTGAATACCATGATAGGTAACTCACATTAAACACCTCACTCTTAACCTTAAACTGTCCATGTTCACCCAAAACACCCTCCCTATCCTCACCACGCACGACCTCACCAAGCCCCACCTTGAAAAGCTCATACCGTCGCACCACACACGCAAGGATAACCCGGATCTGCAGGTTGGCGAGTTCCTGCCCAATGCAGCTTCGCGGGCCGCGCTCGAAGGGGCGCCATGCAGTCGCCGGGATCGAGGTTGAGTTCCCGGTCCCTTCGAGCCAGCGCTCGGGGGTAAATATGTTGCTGCTGGGACCGTAAACGGCCGAGTCCCGATGGATGATTGTTTCGCAATTATATATGACTAGCCCGTCGAGACATACGCTCTGTCCGTCGTCCATCTGCACGCAGAATCCCGTGCCGGGGGGCGTATACCGCGCGGTGCCCGAGGGCGGGTAGAGGCGGAGCGTCTCCCGGATTACAGCCGACGTGTAGACCATTTTACGTATGAGTTCCTCGCTGTGGGCTGAAAGGAGCTTTTCATGCACGGAATCAGACTCGGTCCCGAAGATACTATTGAGCTCATCCCGGATAGCTCTAAGCGCCCGTGGTGTGCGGCTCAGCTCGTAGATGGCCCACTGCAGCACCGTACTCGTTGTATCGTGTCCTGCGAAGAGGAATGTCTTAAGCTGGTCGCTGGTTTGTTGGAGGAGGTTGTTGTCTAATTTATCAAGGCCATGCAAGCTCAGGCCGAGGATACTCCGCGACGAAGCTGGCGAGGTCGGTATCTTGCGGGTCTGCTGCTGGGCCGCGAATGTTCGCTGGATATGCTCTTTTAATAAGGTATCCAGCTTCCGGGACAATCTCTCTCGTCGGTGCGAACGTGTTAGTCGCGAGAGCTCCCAGGTGTGATACTCGTCGCTGCGGTAGGAACGAATAAGCCCGCGGAAGGCTTTGACGATTTCGCTTTGTGTGTCTGGATTGGACTGTGCGTGGAGGTCCGCGTCCATTGTTACCGCCCCTAGACTAATATCAGCTCCTGTCTGTCGATCTAGCATAGAAGGTGGGGAAAGAGAAAAAGAATCAAATACCAATAACATCAAGAGTAAGACTAACGCACAAATCACCGAATGCAAACTCCTCCCCAGAGACCGCATACCCATCCAACGCGCGATGGAATTGCTCTACCTTTCCCAGAATCCGCGGGAGGAGGCTCACGAGGTGTCGGTGCGAGAACCCGGGGTTGAAGCGCTGCCGGAGGGTTTTCCATTGTTTGCTCTGGAGATTCATACAGGAATAAGATCAGCTACTATAATTTGCATTCGATTTGTTTATTACTTCTCGAACCAGACCTGTTCGGGCGCGCTGATCATGGTTACTCATGTAGCCAACGTACCTCGACTGAAACAATCGATGTGGCACCCAACAACGGCCGGAGAACATGGGATGCGCCTGGTGCCTTGGGTGTACTGAACGGAAATTTTGCGGATACCCCCGCGACCTGATCTGCGATGTCGTGCCGGCAGACGACGCAGAGAGCAGGCGATTGTACCGGGCGAGTGTCGAGCAGGAATAGTGGCGGGTGATTCAGCTCTTTGTTGATATCACTGAAAACAGAGTCTGATTCTTTGTTAATTTTACCCTGCCTTCCTGAGTGTGCATAAGTCCCTGGGGATTTCCTGACGAAATTGGAACGTACCGATGTGTCTATCCCGCTTGCCACGGAGCACAAATTCGTGAAGGGCTTTTAAATGACCCCATACAAGGCTTGGTGGGAGTTGTGGGAAGGCAGCGAACTGTTTTTTTCGATGATACACGAGTCGTGTGTAGAGGAGCCAGGCCAGTCCTGGCAGGAGACCCCAAACTACGATGAGCATGTCTTATCCGCAATGGCTGTTCGTAACTAACACTTGGGGATCTAGCTAAGTAATTTAGTGGTTGGTGCATATATATCATGACGGACCAGGACATTTTCGTTCACCCTTAGACTGATCGGAGTAACTTGGGACTGCAACCAGCATACCTGTCACTCGCCCCTCCCTAAAAAAAGAAACTAAGGTGAGGTGAGCTGGCAACCCGGTCATGCAGATCATCCGCAGATCATCCGCAGGTCTTCCGCAGATCATCTCGCGTTCCCGACTCTTGGGACAGTTGAAACTAGCACTGGTAAATGACGAATAGGATTAGGACAATCCTGACAAGGCAAAGTCATTCCTGACGGTCATATATGTATGACAGAAATCCTGTCACGTAAATAACAAACTTAAATAACAATAGTGCTAGTTGATATGCTAAAAATAAGGTGTCGAACACACTAGCGGGGTGACTCCTAGCCGTACGAAGTAAGGAGTTTGTAGGACGATCCATCGTACAATGAACGGGAAAATGAATGTGGACTATGCAACTTTGCTGATAGCCGCGTAGATCGAACTCAAATTTTGTTTCTTCTTTTTCCAGTGGGTTTCTATTTAGAAGCAGATACTCACCGTGGTTCGGCCGAAGATGTAATGAGAAGTGATATATATCCTTATCTCCTCTGGGCGTCAGTGTTGCTTGCGTATGAATCGCTTGTCCGATTGTTTGTGGGAAATTGGATTTGCAGATTTTGAGGCGTATAACCCACTGCCCTTCATTTTTTTCTGCAGACAACCTCTGTTCGGCGAGATGGCGCTCTACATGGGAACGGGTTTCCTGCCCAGCTACGGAATGAGCGCGACCCTTCAGCTGTTCGCTTTAATCTCGTTTATCACGGGGGGACTATTTTATATCCGTCGCTCCAAGTCATCCACTGTACGAGGGTCCTCACCCTAAAACTGCTCCCGAAGCCGCTAACCTTAACCGATAAGATTCCCAAATCGGCACTCCCAAAGTTTGTCGCATTCACAGTGAGCACCTGGATAAGAACGAGACTTTAATCTAGTGACTGACATGTCATAGGACGAGCAAATGCGAAAAGATCCATGGGAGGCGTATCGGCATGGTCTTGAGATCCACGGGGGAGTCATTGCCACGACTAGAGCGGGGAGGGTATGCATGCCTTGTCGCCTATCCTACTCCTTAGACGGTTTAAGACTAAAATATATCTAGACAGAATATATAACATCGAACGAATACACCGAACGGATCGTGAAAGAAAGTTCATCATTCAGTTTCGAGGCGGGACTTACATACGTACATACCATACCTCCCAACCCCATTTCCTCAAATTTACGCCGTACTTTAGCTCACTCTATTTATCTTTTTACTTGAAGCTCCTCAACCTCTACCTCCTCCCGATGATTTGCGGCGAGAGCGTATTCCGTGATCTTGCTACGACGACTTCCCAGCTCATGAGCAGGGACCTGCCGGCTGTTTTGCGGAAGAGTGAGTCCTACCTACCCTCCCGGGCTCCCTGGCCAGATCTGTGCATGGGTTGTCAAACTAAATCTACTCATGTATGAAGTAACTCCAATGTTCCAAGCAAACGCAAAGAACCTCATCTCCGCTGGGCCTGGCACCCCGGTAGACCCAGTGCCCATAACTAGACGATTAGTATGCAATGCGGCAATTACGGTGATGCTTGGGGAGGTACGTACACCCCACACAAGAGATCTCGGCGCACTCTGCCAAATCTATCGATCTATACCGAACCGGGTGTCAAGCTAAGGCCTGGGGGGAGAACAGGAGTTCCTCAGCGATGCAAACCACGAAGCCGTCATGAACACCGTTGAGGCGATTGCTGAGTTAACGGGTCTGGTAAATGAGCCACCGTTCCTTGCGAGGCTTTGTCCTGCGCTCTGGCGGGTTGTTGTCTCGTACGTACACCTAGCTAGTCAAACTTGAGATCTGCGCAGCAGTTGACTATGCGTCTAGCTAACCAGGGTTCATACTCTGATGTAGGTTTAAAGTTGCCGTGTTTCGAATTGGACTCGGGTTTGGCAGTACGCTGGGCGTTCACCTGTGGAGAGAGATGTCTGCTCTGCTACAGGAGCGTCCGGATAAGAAGAATGTATGTACCATCACGCTTACCACGCAAGCATTTCTGCGCCCGTCGCAGAGCAAGAATATGGCTAATCTTTCGCTTAGATACACAAAAGGACCGTCCTCTCCGGGTTAGTCCACCAGCAAATCCAGAGCCAAAACGGTGATTTGTCACTATCATTCAGGTCCCGGATCCGAATCATCATCCTCATAATTGGCATGTTCTTTGCAGCGATCCATCAGACGTACGCCACCTCTACTGATTATTATGAACAAATAGCGCTGACTTCTTAATAACCCCAGCGGAGCAATAATGGTCTGGATGCTCTACGGCCTCGCAATGCAACCTGAAAGCCAGGCGCAAATCCGCGCGGAGGCGTTGCGGACTATCAACCTAGACCCACATCCACATCTTAACCCAGATTCAGATGACAAGAATAACTTAAACGCAACAATCAACTACATCCTCAACCCATCCACATACCTCGACTCCTTCGTCCGCGAAGTCCTCCGCATGAAAGGCGACATCCTCTCCGTAGTCCGAATGACGACGAGGGACGTGCAGGTGGGACAGTATATCATCCCAAAAGGCAAACTCGTCCTTCCTGGCGTCCGCTTCTCCAATCTCTCCGCCAGCTACAACGGCGAGCTCCCCAACGAATTCCGGGCTGATCGCTGGTTCGGTGGGAAGCGGTCTGCCGTTACGACGGGTCCCGGGTTCCTTGTATTTGGAATGGGAAAGTGGGCGTGTCCGGGGAGGTTTCTGGCTGTTGCAGGTATGTGATCTTACATATACTGCGTACGGAGGGGTAAAGTAGGCCTTGACAGTAACGGAATTTACTGACCGCTTCGGTAAAATAGAAATGAAGCTGTTAATACTCACATTAATTAAGGCTGCGGCAGTTGGCGTTGCGGACGGGGTGAATGTGGTTTCGGATGATATGACTGCATCGTGGTCGCCACCGCAGGGGAAGTTGTGTTTGACGCCTCTTTAGAAGTAGATGCCAGTATGCATTATATACTGTTGCCCTAAGTTTACGAGGAGGTGGCGCGGTAATTGGTTGTGCGACTGGAGATATGCTGTGGGAGATGGACGGACGCGTCCATTTTGCTCCGAGATGCCATCAAACCAACTTCATCTAATCCCTTTGTTCCTCACTTTTCGCCGATTTGAAATTAATTAACCCTCAGACAAAATGCCCTGAGAGCCTTACTGTTTGTTCTCCTGCGGTTCTTTCATCTTCTCATCGTTCAGGCAATCGCACCTCGCAATTCAACCCACGACCATAACAGCAACCAAAACCTCCCTCTACCACCTAGGCAACCTCGTCATCGGCAAGCCCATAAACCCCTCTGACACAACCGTACCCCGCCACAAAATAACCACAACAGAGTAAGCCCTACACGCAGGCATTTACACCACCCGCCATCTCGTCCACGGCTTCGCCCCCCTCCTCGACACACCATGAGGGAAAACCGACATAACCTAACAACACCACCGTGTCCTATGAAGATAGTTATTTGATTGCTAGTACAATAGATACCAGTAATTTTCTCCGTCTCGTTAAAATCTTAATTAGTTATGTGGTTCTTGTAAAACAATGCGTTGAAATTGAGCATTTTTAGAGTAGATGGGCGAAATGATATCTAATTAGGCCGTCCGATTTTTGTCTTCAGAACTAAACCCTTTTTTATCAAAATCCTCAATTATATCTGGGGCTGGCTGGGGAGGGTGCTGTGGCTCAGTGGGAGAGACATCTCTACGTTTAAATAGTCAAAAGGATATTAGCCTCTAACACGCAATATCTGAGGTAAAAAGTTGCAGCCAATGAGCAGTGAGCACTCTTCCTGGTAATTATCTCAAGAACTAATTATAGTTTCCTAAGATCTATACATATCTGACTAGGTATGATTTAATGTCAGTAGACCCTGCACAATATTCGGCGTTCCATACATGTCACTTATTCCAATACATGTAGTTCATATTGGTTGGCAGGCTGCGTATTCCCGAGAGGTTTCCAGGCCACTCACTATCTTGTCCCTAATGAAAGACTGGTCAAATGCCCAATAGAGCTTCTGATATGAAGTTCATGCTGATAGACTCAATGCTCCCTTGTATACGCTATAGTTGTCAAGCCTAATTAGGAGTACCAGTTAACCACTGCACAGCATGTTTATTTCTCAGCCCTCTCTCTATTGCCAATTGATATTCCTGAATGCGAAAGTGAAACGAGCAATAAAAATCAACTTTAAGTGGCATTTCCCCATCTAGTCAACATACTGTAGCGGAACAGTGATATTATAGGTAACGTTAGTTTCACTTTGTGCTCTAAAGATTTCTGGTCCTACTCTTACGATACCCAGGGTTGTTCCTGTGAACTATGTGTCGCCCATGTAGATACTTACCCAGTCAGTGATGTGCGATCATCGCAGGATTTTCCGAACGGGGAAAATGAAGGGGTAATCGCATTTCATCCCTCTGGAGGGGTCATAACATGATTAACGTTTATTCGTCATTTCTGTGATGGGAGTGGCGGGCAAAAGTAGGCTACGAGTGGAGAGACAGTCATGAGATTCTTGTGACCTCCTGAAATCAGGGAGTTTACCGGTGCGGAGGAACGTTCCGGAGGAACGTTCTGGTTAGTTAGTATAGGATCGAGGGACCCTCCGGTAGGCATCCGGGAACCTTCCTGGATGCTCTGCAGGCATTCCTGCCTGAGGCAAAGCCTCGGGCAGTATATAGAGGCTCTAGATCCTCCCTCCTAGATAGCCTTTCCTCTCCATGGGAAAATTCCTTGACTACGAGTCATAAACAAACTTGTCTTATATCAAGCTCCTTTGTAGACCGTCACAGAGATTATATGGAATCTTTCAGCGCATGCTCTCTTTTAGCCGTGATTGTGCTTATATCGTTATCTACTGAGTTCTAATTCCGTTCTACTGTTGAACAACATTAAAAGATATTACTAGAAACCGAATAATATCCAGGCTTGATGTGCATGAAACATGAGATACAACAGGTATTCCTAAGCTACATTATATCTAAGCATCAGTAGCATCCCCCGGCTGCGTCCCCTCATGTCTTCCAGAATCATGTCCATCCATTGGTTTGAAACCTTTCGTAAATACCGCGCTCTCTCGCACTTTCTTCCAATCATGTAGCATGTACCCGTTCTCAACCGAGCAAGTGACCTCCTCCCTACCCCGTGGGACCATTTCTTTCTCATAGGCGGTGATCACATGGCTGAAGACCGACTTGCCATCAACTACATTCTGTAGACCTTCTAAAAGATTCGACACGTCACAGATACAGTGATTCAAGCCCTGTCCGCGGTCTACATTGTCAGGTTGGCACGCCTGGTCAATGGGGAGACTTACAAGGAGGCATTGGATGCGCCGCATCCCTAACCAGCGTTATTCTCCCATCTCTGTTATCCCACGGCTGGCTGACCCAGAAACTGATATCCGCTTTATTGGCTCGCGTATCATCCGGAAGCCAAGTGAATGCGGACCGAGCAGGCTCGGCTAAAGTCTGGGCTCTCTAACGGATTAGATGTAGTCTTTCCGCGTAGGACGACGGTTCGTCTACATCGGTAAACCAGGCTATGGCGAAATGGAAGACCTACGAGGCAGGGCTATCCGGCCCATCGGGAATGCTCGAGACTACTTGCATTAGACGATTGCCAAAAAGCCACGAAGAGATATACTAGACTGAAAAGCGTGAAACGACCGGTCGCTTAACGCTAAATAGCTCGTCGGAAACCGCTTCCGTAAGAACTGTGCTTTATCGGCGTCGAAAGATGCCGTCATATTGGTATAGAAGATAGGGAATCTGCTTACGGCCGCCTTTTTTACACTTTTCATGGCGAACTCGCGCACCGTCGACCGAGGTCCATCCGCGCCTATAAAAATCGTTCCGGATTCTATTGTGCCGTCTTCAAAGAAGGCCATCATGCCACCTCTCTCGGCAAATGCAACGTCGATCAATTTCTTCCCGTATTGAACTAGTATGCCCTCTGCGTATAGTGCGCGCATTCTACTGCGCGGAACTCTCAGCTCTTTTTCGTAGAGAACGGCGGCCAGAATGCTCCCGGTCTCTCCATGAATAACTGGATATCGCCCGCCTGCGTCGATGGGAATGGCAGGGTTGCAGGAGACCTCATTCAGAGCTCGATACCCCTCCTCAGGGAGCAAGGCCTGCAGACGATCCAGGGCCCAGTGGATGGCCATGGTCCACTCATTGCTGCGATAGTTCAGGGCGATTTCTTTCTCGAAGATGGAGTAGCGGATTCCGGCCTATTGCTTCTTAGTATGGCTCGCCATGTCAGAGAAACGTACCTTTCTGAGTGATTGTGCCAGAATTAGATCAGTAATTCCGGCGCCAATGATTAGTACATGGACTTCTGGATTTGTGACCATATTGAATCGCATGTCTGGATAAGGTAATCAAGCTCTGTCTGTCTCAATTCTGCCCTTATCTGCCATCTTTCGTGGTTGTCTGATTTTACTCGGGGCTCGGATTCCGAGCACGCGGCGCTCTAAACCCTACATCCTCCTATGCCGATATCTTTCCTTTTGCTACCGGGGAATTACCATCCACTCAATATGCAGATCGCCCAGATGGACCTCTGTCCGTGGACTCTAGTCATTGTCGCTACAGTACGTGTCTTTCTCTTTGTCAGACGTAGCTAACCTTCCAGCCATGCGCTCTACTGCTCTAAGGACTCTACAACATATACCTCTACCCGCTGCGAGGGTATCCCGGTCCGGCCTTCTGGGCAGCTAGTCGTCTTCCCTGGTACTGGTACCAGTTCCACGGGACCCTGAACCAGAGGCTTCTTCACTTGTACCGGCAATATAGTCAGACTATTCGAGTTATCCCGAATGAATTGTCATTCACGACTGCCGCTGCCTGGAAGGCTATCTACGGCTCACGCTTTGATGAGATATCCAAAGACCCGATATTCTCTCTGCTAATACCTACCGGTGCGCCAAGTAAGCTTCTTTCTCTTTTCTGCGCAGTACTATAGGACTGATTTAATTGTCTTCAGATATACTGACAGCCGATCGAGCCACCTATACCAGACAATGACGTCTCCTCTCGTACGCGTTCTCCGAGAAGGCCTTCCGCGAGCAGAGCGACATCATTGAAGGCTATATGAATCGGCTGATGGCGCATTTCTCAAGTCTCGCAGATATAGAATCTATCAATCTCTCCGCATGGTTTACCTATTTTGGTACGTTCACTCCATGCCAACCCAACCAGCCCCAGGTCCATTAAGGCTATACAGCATACGACGTAATCCGGGACCTCTCCTTCGGCAAACCCTGCAGGTGCACGGAAACTGGCATACCAGATACGTTCGTCTCTTCGCTGCCCGCGATATCCAAAGAGCTCATTTTATTCCAAATGCTCAAGTACTACAATTTCACCTGGCTATATCGTTTCTTCATGCCGCGACCCGTTTCCGGTGCGTGCGCCCGAAATATCAGCCGAGTAGTAGATACCGTTACCAGACGCATCGAGCGCCGTATAAATCGCAAGGATTTCCTAAATTATATTCTTGCAGCCATGCAGGGCGATAAAGGCATGACTCGCGACGAAATCAACGTGAACGCGTTCTCGTTCAGTATTGCCAGGTCAGAGGCTACAGCTACCGCGCTTGCCGTATTCGTGTTTTACATTTGCATTCATCCGCGCATATATCGGATTCTTGTGGCAGAGATTCGAAGCAGGTTTGAGGATAAGGGCCAGATTGGAATGAGTACTGTTAATTACCTTTCGTATTTTAATGCCGTCTTTACTGAAGTCTTCCGCATGCATCTCCCAGTCGCGATTACCCTTCCTCGTGTAGTTCCTTGTGCGGGCGTCTTCATTGATGGCCGATTCTTTCCGCCAGGTACTTCCGTCGGGGTCAACCATTTCTCGACATATCGTGACCCCTGTAATTTCTTTCGTCCGGATAACTTTGTTCCTGAGCGATAGTTATTCGGGAGGCCGATTGAGTATAAGACTGACTGTCGGGATACTTTTCAGCCGTTTTCGTTTGGGCCGAAGAATTGTCTAGGGAAAAACCTGGCATGGGCGGAAATGCGCATGGTTACTGTAAGACTGTTATTTCGGTTTGATTTGTCCTTGGTTAATTTTGAGCGGTGGGATGACCAGATGATTTGAGATTTTTGGGTTAAGAGGTCGTTGTGGGTGGAAATGTTTAGGGTTTCTAGTAAAGTGGAATGATCTGATATGCCAACTGTTTTCGACTGTATTCTAATTTCTTTACTGGTGGTTAACGACTTAACAATATGTAGGATATATATAGTTTAACAGCTAACTGCTCTTTCAAGTCAAAACCGAGTCTTTCCTCCGAAGTATGCTAAAGAATCATTACTTTCAGTGAAGTTAAATTTCTTTATCAGCATAGGATATAAAAGAAGAGCAAACTAATAAAACAAAATACAGAGGGAAAAAATATAAAACGTAAGGCATATACATTTAGAGTACAGACAGCAAAATAGAAATTACATCGTTTCGCTGCTCAGCCAAACCCCTCGCTAAGGTCAAATATATCGTTTCCTAGCTACTCTCGCCTCCCTGTGTGACCCTCACCTGACGAGCATACCAGACCCTAAAATCCTTAACTGCATAACCGACAAAGTTGACCAAGAAAACAATCCCACAAAACCAGTAAAACGAAATATTCCAGCATTTCTGATGCAGAGAAAGGTAACTGCATAAATGGTAGTAAAATATGCTCAAGGCGAGAGAAGAGAGCACAAATCTAATCGTTAGCAATTAATACAGGTAACTTTGGGATCTCTGTATCGATAAAATTACTTAATTGGATGCACAAAAATGGTCCAGCGCGTAACGAATCTGAGAATGCCGGTGCAGCATTGTCGAATTGGGTTTTGTTCTGGACGGCCAGGGCTCGGGCGAGATATAGACAAGGATATAGGACCATATTGGTTAAGATTTGGGTCCTGTTTCATTTCTTCCATTGTAGCTTTCATGGACAAATTATTGGAAATTAGCAGGGCAGTAAGAACAGACAAATAAGGCACGTAACGGAGAGATAGTTTTACTTTTAAGATCACGCTTCTTATTTTTCTAATCAAGTGGGTAATCGATCTTAGCTTCTAGGCTTAGCATCTTGGCATTCTGGCTATAAGGATGTTTATTGGCTTTAAATGGGCATATTTCCTGAACTAGCTCCGGGGCAAATTTTCGTTGCGAGCCGAATAGTATGGCGTAGCGCTAAAACAATTGAATGCAACGTATTGCCACTTTTTTCCTGCAACTAATATAAATATAATGCCGCCAAACTATTAAGGCTTCCAGGGTCGTATTCATTAATACCATACTCCGTAAGTTAGTAGTTCCATAGAAAGATGGTGCGTCTATTGCTTTCCTAGCTTACTTTCATAACGAGAATAAGCGAATGATTATATATAGACAAGTGGTGCCTGTCTCATTTGCAAGCTTACTATAGTTATACCACGAACGCAGCTAGATAGCAAGTACCATTCAGGGAAGAGAAAAAGCGTAATAGCTCTTATCAACGGAACGCTAACAGAGCTATATAGCATAGCGCAGCAACATCAGCTAAGTTTTTGCAGCCGCCGGGCAAAGGAATGGCTAGGAAACGAATCCAGGCACAAATGTTTTCATTAGCCTTTCCGAGGCTCAAAGTTGGCCCTAGTGAAGTGGTACATGTAAGATCTAGAAAACCGATATAGCGATAGTAGATACCTGAATATTGCCGTTAGATATAACACGTCAGCGCATTAATTCAGGCAAGCTACCAACTAATTAGGGTTATAATGATATAAGCGGTCACAGGTATCTGTTAAAGTAACCTTTTTGATTCAGAATACAGCTCCCAACTTGGAGCCACGGATATACCGGGCATTCTCCCGTACCGTCTATAAATTCTGTAAGAATGAATGAAACAAACAAAATAAAGATTTACTGCGTTTATACCGAATACACTTACCATATGTCACGAACCGTGACCTGCCTCCGAAGACGTCCCTTCGCGATGCCCTATGACCTAACTATCTGATCGGGACTAGCGTCAGAGCTGTCCCACACATATCGTGATCAGCTCCTGAATAGCTTCACAACCTAGCTTAGTTTCTTCGTTAAATGCCTATCCTACATTCTTGCGATTCCCTATCGTTTGCGTAGCCGTTCGTTACACCATACGCAATAAACACTAAAGGTTTGTCTAAAATAAAGGCCCGGAACTGGCACTAGAAGCGATAATCAAGTACAGTAAAGTATATCGAACTGCTAATTATATTCTAACATATTCCAAAAGATTTCTCTTCCGACAGGCCATTGATAAAAATTTTGAAAGTAACTGGAACTTTTCATTTGAGAGGGACTGATCGAGAATGCTAGATTAGAGTGCCCTTTGCGAGTTTAAATAGTCTCAATGCATTATCTTTCTATTTCAGAGGTTTTGTTTACAAATCAGTAAGTTCTGTTCAGGGAGTTCGAGGTTCTAGAGACTAACAAGGATCCCAAGAGCCAGTTTGGGTTTTCTAAGATCTACGATTCCTCTATAGTACCATATGTAAGCTATAATAACATTCAGTGCTTTCCGTGCGAATTTTTGGTATAACATCTACTGACACATGTACTACATATAGATTATTATGCCAGCAATATCTACAGATTGCTTAGACAGAAAAGAATAGGGCCCTATATATGGAATTTAATTCGATTAGAATGAATCTGTTATAACTTTATACTATAGATATCAGATCAGGATACCTACAGAAAATCAACACAACGTCCTATTCTTTGAATTTTATTCTTTTAATCAGTATTATAAATCTTCAGTATTATACATTTTAATAGGGGAACATTGGCATGTCATTCTACCGCATAAGTAATCAGGATCCAAATCCAGAGAATATCTATAATAGACTAATACTAATTGGTATTCCGAGAATTTCTTGACTTTTAGGATATCTAGGGCCGCTCTTATAAATATCTAAGCTTGTACTGTCTTTCGACAGGAAAAACCCGGACAAATGTTAACTATATTGATGTAACGCAATAGTACAGCATTTCCTCCTGAAAAAAAGGCCGTAGGTATCAGAAGAAAAAATAGCTTCTCTGATTCGTTATTTTGTGATGGCAGTGCTGAGTTTTTCAGAGAATGTAACAAACAAAAGTGAACTTAGAATGAAAAAACGGGCAAAGGAAAGATCGCTAGTTAGGATACAGTTTATTGAGATTACTCATTTAGGGCACTCAGTTTTCCGTTTATCTCGTGTTTAGTGATTGCCTCAGGCTGCTCAGGGCGTGCTCAAGTCTACTCAGTGAGCAAAAAGCGGCGAGGGGTGAGCACTAAAACGGAAAGGGAAAGCCTTCGACCTGGCGAGAAAATCAAGTACGTATGTATATGGGTACTATAATAGCTACGAACCTCCCAACGCCAATACAAAAACTTTTACTCTAACATAAAAATAAGAATGCAATCAGAACACCAGCAGCTGGATCCCCTTCTGCTTGGCACCGTACCGTTCCCGCAGCTCAGGTTTCGTGAGTAATTGCAGCAGAGGCAGATGGGTCTCCTTCATGTCGAAGATACCGCGCTGTTTTTGGTCCACGTAGGATCCGTCGATGATGATGGTTTTGAGCTCGTCGAGTTTCAAAGATCCTTTTGCTTGGTTAGTTGGGTTGATACTGAGAGAGTAAGGGTTGAGGGGGGTGGTACCGGAATCGATTAGGTCGGATATACGGGCTGGGGTACCGGCGCCGATGGCCACTCTGTTCGGTACGGTTAGCTAGATGCACTATAGATGTGTCGGTTGTTGGGGTGGACATCATACCGAGCACGCTGAAGAAACTGCTTGGCTTCTTCAAGCTTGATGTGTTTGGCGAAGAGCTTGCCAATGGGCGATTCTTTGGTTTGGAATGTGCGAAGAGCTCTGGATAAACCGTTTAGTTATTCAATTGTTTGAGACTTTTCTGTGCAGGATATAGTAGAGCATACCTCACTACATCAGCAGCTCGAAGTGCCGCTGACGAAATCACCAGGGTGTGCGGCGTGCCCTTCTCCTCCGATGCTTTGGACGGATCCGAGCCCTTGGTCGGGTTGAATGCCTTGATAAAGGCGGGTAATTGACTGAGCTCTCGAGCTCCGCCAAACGAAGACGTATCCAGGAATGCGGTATCTAATGTCTGAATTAGCATAGGTCCCATCTAGCTATATTCTCTGAGGCAAACGAATGAATAACATACCCGGAACACTCAGATCGCTCAACTCCACCGCCGTAAGCTCCTTATTATGTCTCTTGGCCTTCTGAATGAAATGGTCCGCCAGTAGCCGGCCATCCATTTTGCCAATGGCCTCGTCCACGCTGCCCTTCACCTCGGTTTCCTTCGAATTGGGGTTAGGCTTGGGCTTGGGCTTGTCGGTCTCTTGGTCATCGCTCTTGGACTTGTTGTCTTTCTTGCCCTTTCCTTTGCCCTTCTTCTTGTCATTCTTAGGCTTCTTCTTGCTCGGTCCATCGGCTTTCTCAGTGGGCGCAGACTCCGCCTTGTTCTCCTTCGAGGAAGAGTCCTCGGCCTGGCGCTTGCGCTTCTTGTCGACCTTGGCGGCGAGGCCGGAGGGGTTGGGGGTGGTTGGCTCTGCAGACATAGTTTCGGAGATCGGATATATCACGATCAATGGGATATAGGGAACACAAACTGCGAGGGACAGGAAATGAGAGCTTGTCGCATTCGTCGCATCGGACTCGGAGTCTTCGCCGTGACAACTTTTTATGCTGAGTCAGCGGATCCTTATCGATAAGAGGGTCCCGGGTGCGGTGCGTGATCCACCGCCGCTCAACTTCCCCGACGCGCCCGCTTCGTCTCTCCTTCAACTATCGTCGGGAGAGTGCCATTCCCTCCGTCCAATTTATTGGTCCTGATTGTTTGATTGTATTATCTCTAGTCTGGTGCACATGCGTACTCAGTCATTTGATACCTGAATAGACACAATTGTCAATGTCTACAACCCCCAACCCGCGCAGTCGCGGGTCGCCCGCCGCGGAATCCACCCCCGTCGGAGACAGAGACACCACGCTAACGGGGGTATGTACCCGCCTCCCCCTCCCCCTGGATATTCTTCGATATAATTTGCCCTTTGGGTACATGTCAATTGCTAACGTGGGATAAATCAGCTTCAACGTCTACCCCTCCACTCCCGTAACCCCATCACCCCCAGCCGTCTCGCGACATCGACAACTCCCTCAGGCAATCGCTCCGTGTCGCGTCGGACGCCGCGAAACAGAGGCGCAGGGGCTCCGTCAACACCGCATGGACTGCGTGCGATGCAGCGCCGGGCGGCGAACACGCCGGCCCGGGATCGACGCAAGAGCGTGAAGGTGCAGCGAGAGACGACGTTTGATATTTTGCGGAATCTGGGACGGGGTGAGTTTATCATCTCAGCATTTTCTCCTTATGCTATTGCATTCTTCCTGCAGGTATGTGGAATAATGGTTATCGCTAACCATTAATTAGCTCTGGCGCCTGTATCTCAGCCTATTCAATCATCACCGCATGTACCGGAGCCGGTGCCGGAGCCGGAGATCGATGAGATCGAGGAGCTAGATAACGAGCCGGAGGTGGAACGGCCGCGTCTTTCTTTGCCGTTAGAAGATGCAGCGGAGGAGGACGGTGAAGATGATGCCAGCCCCCCGCCGCGTCCGCCGAGGCTTTCGCTGGCGTTCGAGGAGGAAGATATCACGGTTGAGTATCCGCGTCGGGCTCATGATAAAGGTCGACTATCGATGATGAGTTTTGGTGGGTCTCGGCTGAGTGAGAACTTCGGCGAGGCTGGGTTGGAGAGCGAAGATGAGGATGGCGATGATACGGGGATTGCGGATGACGATGAAAACCCTGACGAGACGGTCATCAGCCAAGGGGCTTTTGATAGGGGGTAAGTCTACAATCTTGGTCTTTGTATAAACCCAAGCTAATGTGCACCTATAGCGGAGAGACGGAAGACCTGGGAAAGTTCAACCTCGACTTTAACTTCCCGTCGCCCGTCCCGGTTGACTTGGATCCGGATCCGGCCATGAACGATGACGACGGGTTCGAGCTTCCGGCCGTGGGTTTACCGGAAGATACAGGATTTCCGTCGGACAGTGATGATGGCAACGAGCCTCTTGCTGACTTCGGCATGGACGCGAATCCCTCGCCTCGCTGGTCCCCGGCACCGATGAGTGAAAGCCCCGGGGTGGTTGGGGGAGGACTGCGTGAAGAAGACACGATCATTCAGGGCTCCAAGCAGAAGAAGCTCTCCCGCCATGGCATCCCCGTTCCCAACATGCCCGCCGGAGTCATCAAGAAGCTGGCTACACGGTTTGCGCCGGCACGGGCTGGGTCCAAAACCAAGATCAACAAGGCCACCTTGGCGGCAATCGAGCAGGCCTCTTCGTGGTACTTCGAGCAAGTGAGCGAAGATCTGGCTGCCTACTCAAAACATGCGGGACGGAAGACGATCGACGAAAGTGATGTAGCCGCTCTCATCAGAAGGTGAGATTTGAGTCTTTCCCTATCGTATCTTGTCGGACCAAAGCTGATCATTCTAGACAACGTCATACGAACAATGCGACTACTATGTTCTCGCTGGCACAAAAGCATCTACCCAAGGAGCTCTTGCAAGACATGAGGCTGTCGATGCCGCCGTGAAATATACATGTTATACAGAATCTTTCCTAGCTAACGAACCCGAACGCCCGCAACGACCACGAATCTGAGAAAAGGAGTTTACCAGTTCCGGTTTGCGCGCACCCGACGTGCGGCCTCGTTGGGTCTCTTCCGGATAATCATTCCCAGCATGATCGACGTTGCCAGAGACAGACCGTACCTGCGAGAGTCAGTCAGGGGTTGCTAGAGTACTAGCGTTCTGAAGAACCCACCATGTGAAGATGTACTGGCTGTGGTTGTTTCTCAGGTTCACCTCCGCCGCACGACCGATAGGAATACCCTTGGCCGTCCGATCATAGAATTCCACCATATCCTGAACTGTCAGGTTCATTCACGTCAGTACACACCGCACGTCACATAGAATATGCATATAGCTTAGCTTAGACTCACCCATCGTCTGTTCAATCCACACCGGCTGACTGCCAGTCAATTCCGCCATCTGCTCCACATCCGGAAAGTAGAACTCTCCCTTCTCCGGCTTATTCTCCGGCGTAAACATATTCTTCTGCCACGGCTCGCGGAGCAACCCCTCCACGACCACCTCCTCCTGAGGCAGCCCGCCGGCCCGATCCTTTTGATTCTTCATCTTCTTGGAGATCCAGCCCCGGTTGACCAGCACGGTGCTTTGTCCCTCGCCGCGCTCCAACGGCGTCACCACAATGTATCCATCCTCGCCTTCCCTCATGCGCGGCCCGATCAGCATCTCCTGGTCGTGTCGCAGGCGACCTGTAGCGTAGACTCTCCGATAATCAAACTCCGAGATAGCTTCGGGATCGATCTGTGGTGGCAGCGGAAGCGGCGCTTTCACGAGACGGTCTTCATATTTGGCGATGATTTTGGTCTTCCAGTCTAGACGCTGGATCTGCCAGGTTCCGAGGGCGAAGGAAATGATCGGGATCAAAGCTAGAGAGGATCAAATGTCAATACCCGTTCTTATATATCCACCCACATCTTCCCCTTTCAATCGATAGAACAAAAAGAGAAGAGAGACAGAGAAGGACGTAAATACCTAAGATAATCAACCCCGGTCCATGCTTATTCCCCGTCCGCACAATCTGCGCCGGATTATCCACCACCGATAACCAGCGCGGATCATCGCCCAATTGCCGCCCCTGGCTGTTAAATCGAACTTGCTGGCGCCGACATCTCGCGCAGATCGAGTCGAGCTTGAACGTCGCGCGAGGACCGCGGAGGGCGGAGGCGATCGGGGGCTGCTTCCAGGCCGTCGTTGCGGTCCGTTGGAGGACCTCAAATACGGACCTCATGGGCTATGTCGGTATCGAAATCGGGGATGTTTCGTTCCAGGCAATTGCAATCAGTTCATGGGCAGGAAGTCGCGGTTGTTGGTGATAGGTAAGTCCTGGGGAGGTGACGCAGCGACGGCAACGGAAATCTTTGGTCGGACGGATTCCCGAGGGGCTCTCGTGATCGGCGGGTTCCATGCTTTCCCCGATCCCTCCGACCCCAGCTTTCCTGTCTGTCACCGTATCTACTTCCCATCCGGCCTTCCCGAGTCCATCGCCATCATGTTTTATTCTGGAAGTTTGCAGGAGGGTATTGCTGAGGCTGTTGGCCAGGCGAAAGCCGTGGTTTGCTTTGTTCGAGGTATTTTCTCTTCCCATTTGCCTTCGTATTAGCTGGAGCTGTGCCTATGCGCCAGCCGCCAGCCCAGCTCCACCCTTCTCCGTTTGGCATTGCTGGACCTACTTGTTATCATACGCAGACACGGGCTGACAATCTCATTCGATAGATGACAGCGAGACGAGCTCAACGTGGGAGAATGACTATTTCACGGATAGCGAGGTAATCAAACAATCCTCTTGATCAGCCTGGAACCTCCGCCAACATGTTCATTATCTACAGTTCCTGCAACTCCTCGAATCGAAATCTGTCCTGTTGCAACTCACAAAGGATAGTCAGGAAGCGGGCTTCTTGACTTCTTTCTGCCCCGTTACGAAGTTTCCCGCTGTCGTGGTCATCAAGTATGTCATCATCGATACCCGCGATCTTGGGGATGGATGGGTTGGATACGGTTTAAGTTAGGGGGTTGTTGACTGACGTTCTGCGTAGGCATGGAACCCTGCGAGAGTATATCATTCCGGATATAGAGAAAGAGGGCTTTCAGGGGCGGTTGAGGGTTGCGATTGAGGATGCTCAGCCTCAGGCGCCGGCGCCGGCGCAGTCGATAGGACAGAGTAGTTCTGCGGCAACGACACATACGGCTGCGCCGGTTCCTGAATCCGAACCGATGACGGCATCTACATCGGCGCCTGTCTCTCCTGCTCCGGTGTCAGCGGCACCTCGGCCTCAACCCGTCGAGTCACCAAAATCGCCCCAGCAGAAGGGAGACGAGGCAACGGCGGGAAACAAGACGCAGAAACAAGAGCCGTCTCAATCACCTTCGACAAAAAGGACAAAGAAACCTGTACCTCTACCCCAGAAGAAGGAATCTGCACCCGCTCCCAAGATCACTGTCAAGAAGCATGACAAACCCACAACATCCTCACAAAGCCTAAGCGTCGACATGCCAACCTCTCCTCCCCCAAAGCCAGAGACGGAGCAAGAGCCCGCACCTAAACCCCAGCCAACGCCCCCACGACAGTACCGTCTCCAAGTCCGACTCTTCGACGGAAGTTCCGTGCGCTCAAGCTTCACTCCTTCGCAGACCATTCGCGGAGACGTACGCCCCTGGGTCGACAGCCAGCTGGAGGAGAAACGCCCCTACAACCTCAAACACATCCTCACCCCTCTCCCAAACCGAACCCTCACCATCGCCGAAGAGGAGCAAACGCTCGCGGAACTGGGTCTTGGCTCGACAGCGAATCTCGTCATGGTTCCGATCAACACATACACGGAAGCGTATTCAACCTCCGGGGCTAGTCTCCCTGTCCGCGCCGTCTCGTCCGCCTACGGGCTTGTGTCATCTGTTGTCGGGACCGCCACAGGCCTCGTCGGATCCTTGCTTGGCTACGGCCAGCCAACACCAGCACCTCAGACGGCGCCGTCGACCGGATCTGCTCAGCCCGGGACTTCGACCCCGACAGGCGCAGCGAGACCGCGCCCAACCGGGTCCGGGGGGCTTAATATCCGGACATTACACGACCAGCGTGACGAGCGGGATGACAGCCAGTTGTACAACGGGAATCAGGTACGTCTTCCCTAGGGACCAATCGGTATGGTTGCTCCATTGCACGGACTAATATCGTATAGCTTAATTTCCAGCCTCGACGGGATGAAAACGGACGACCCTTGCAATAACTGTACTTGATTCGAATACGAATAAGGACTTACCTAGCTTTACCTACCTCCTTGCTTACCTTTACTTGTTGTGGCGTTCAGGATTCGATTGGCTGAGGATCCTACTTCTTTATCCATTGATTGATTGCTACTCGCAGGCATCCGTTCGTTCTGTTTTGTTCTGTTCTAGTATCTTCTACCGTGAATTCTTTATTATTGTCTGCTCGATCTGTCTGGTTGTGTTCTTTTCAATAGCGATAGCATCTATTATGTGATCCTCGTTTCTCTTCCAGTATGATGATCTAAAGTTGTTGGTATCACCGAAGTGTTCTTCTGTCTTCCTCAATCTATATTCTATCAATCATGTATACGAAATGTACTCTAACATGTACGCCATCAGTCCCATCCCAAGATAAGCCAATTCTGAAGTTGAACTGAAGAGTGGAATATTTCTTTTTTTTTTTTCCTTTTCTTGTTTGAGTTTGATATCGTTCTGTTCTGTTCCGTTCCTCAACCCATTCATCATCCATACAGTATAGATAAATCTGAAGATAGATAGATCTATAGATGTTGTAACATGGGAGAAGAGATATCCAGAATTTAGAAACAAGTTAGAAAAACCAGCTCCAGCGTAGACCGGCCGATCTGATCTGCTTGAATGGAGTAGGTAATTCAAGGTGGTAGGTGTTATACAGTAATGAGAAAGTAGGTAGGTAGGTAGGTATAGGGAGGAAGATACGCCGCTATGCAAACACAATCCACGACGACGGGGGTACAGAAGTCCGTCCACCTACATAGCTAAGTAGGTGGGTAAACTGAGCCCGCACGAGGCCGTGTATTTTCCCGTAGATCAAAAGATAGAGAGAACAAGAGAACACACATAACGATACATTAAGAAACAGTACCTAGATCAGATACTTTGTAGATAGGGGGTAGATCGGTAAAGGGGAATTAAAAGCATTTAGTAAGGCTTAGCAGCGGCCTGGCAAGCTTTCTATAGAAGTAGTCAGTATCAATCCATCCACTTTTTATCATATCGCCATGTCAAGATCTCCCCAATCCACAAGGGATAGAAAGCAAAGCAGGGAAGATAAGGAGAAAACATACCAGCTGATCCAAATACCATCCACAGATAGTCAAATCACCCTTGTTCTCATCCATGCAGCTCCGGAAGTTCTTCACGTCCGTGGCACAGGCGGGGTTCTCCCACGAGGTGTTGGCGGCGCTGCTCTGCCACAGACCGTTGTCCATGGGCTGGGCATCGGCAGGAGGAGCGGCCGGCTGAGACTCAGCGGGGGCGCTGGAACCGCCGCCGAAGAAACCACCGATGGCGTGGCCGATGGAGGATCCGACTGCGACACCACTGTTTACGACAGTTGATTAGTACGGGCGGTGTTTTGTTGTTTGGGCCCCGGTTTCCGCGGGAAGGGTTCAAGGCTTGACTTACGCAGCGGTCGAGGCCATCTGGCCGAAGAGACCCGGTCCCTGGCTCTGCTGCACAGGGGCAGGAGCGGCGGCCGGGGGAGGAGCGTGCTGCTGCTGGGGCTGGTGGGCAGAGGTTGAGTGAGGCTGGGAGTGCTGGGCTTGCGGAGCAGCGGCCGGTCTGGCGGGAGCGGCGGTAGGTCTGGTAGGGGCGCTGCGCGCAGGGGTAGGGGCGGGAGCGGCACCACGGCGTTGACGAGGCATTTTGATGGGATGTGGAAGTTGAAGGTTGGTTGAAAGGTTGAAGATGGGTGTTGTGGCTTGACGGGGAAAGATGGGAGATGAGATCGGGGAAAACGGTCGGTTATATAGAAAGAAACAGAATGTCGGCGGAGAAGAGCGAAAACTCCGACGGCAGCTGGTTAATTTACGGGCGCTGATTGGTGGAGGGTGCCTGATGAGGTCAGCAAGAGGGCGGTGACCGGGAATTACATGTTCTGCCGTATTTGGGGCTATCTGCCCGCCAAAGTCCGTCTCCATGCGGTATCGTCACGTATCATACCCCACGTGGTCTGAGGTGTCGATGTAGTATACCCTACCTACTACATAGATAACGAGGTAGACAGTGATGCCTTCTGTTTATACTACATCACCTTTGCTTACAATATATCTCTATGCGTCATAAAATCTAGTATGTATTGTTATGGCCAATGCCTCTATATGCTGCCCAGTAATGACTCACTTCATCCCGATCCACATCACTCGGCTGACAGAAGGCTCTCAATGCCCTAAAAATGGACCGGAGTTAAGAGTCGCCACTTCGGCCTCGTCGCCAGGACAAACCCGATGACTATACACCGCATTAATGCGTGGCGAGGCATTGCGCCTGTAAAGTACTGTATCCAGTGGTGATGGTGACCTCAAACTCCTCCCGGTGTTCCTGCGTTAGTGATGCGACTGCTGTTAGGTATCCAAATCTTCATGCGCACTCCAGCCGGCGCTGCAACGCAGAAGTCCAACATGAACTGAAGAACAGCAATCTGTTGAGAGCGAACGTATGCAATTGCCGTCTTGGCCATCGCATCCCGCTGCCTGAATGTATCCTCTTGATGCAATAAACAAGACTAGAACAGATCAGACTAACGTCAAGTCTGACGATCGGATCCAGTCGACCAAGCTCGCGAGATTTACCCTCGCTAGTCCTAGAGAGAAGTGTTGCTTAGTTTGACCCTCTTGTCGCTTCTCTATGACTGCCTTGCCTTCCGAGTTTCCTTCTTCTTCTGTCTCCGCTCTTTCTTCTCTTCGGTTCGTCCTTCTTTGCTGCGCTTGTCCTTCTTTTTAGATTTCTTCTCGCCGTCACCCTTCCCCTTCTTGCTCTTCTTCTTCTTCTCGTGTCCAGCGGACTTGGTGGTTTTCGTCGACTGCTTGGTAGTAGTTTCGGCTTTCGGTTCGTCGTCTGCGCCGGAGTCGGACTCGGAATCCGAGGCATGCGTAGGGTCCTTAGATGCTTTCTCGCCCGCGCCAGCCTCCTTCTTAGCCAGTAGCGATGCCTTGAATTGCGCGCGCGCCTTTTCCTTGGCCTCTCTTTCCTTGCGCTCCATGTCGTATTTATCGTTCCCGGCCTGGTAACAATTAGTGATCCTGTAAATTTTGTCCTAGGAAGAGGGGAGGAACATACAAGACCGTGCTTGATGAATCGACCCGCAGCCTCCTTGTCCAGGGTCATGGTGCGCTGCTCTGGCTCTGTCTCGAGCGCCTTGATCTTGGCGAAGTATTGTTTGACGCGGGTCAGTTCGCGGAAGACCGGGTGGTCTTTGGCGTTGACGCCGTGAAGGCGCAAGTAAGCTATCACCTATTAGCAAGAAGAGCGAAATATCAGACTAGATTCAACGATGTCAGACGTACAGAAAAGAAGTGATTCCAAAGCGTACGTGACCAAGACATGGTATTTCGCCTTATCCATAACAGGCAGTTTCTTCGAGGTCTCGGTGACGGCGGTGTTCAGGAGCGGCGCAAGCGCCTCTTCCAAATCATCAACATTATCATCCAGCTGGTCGACCAGCGGCAACAAATCGACGGGGTCCATGATGAGCAAGTGAGTCGAGAATGCAGACAAAGAGACAGTCGAGCGATGGGAAAAGAGAAATAATGTCGATTTTTTATCTCCGGGCGGTGAGACAGGCGGTGGGGAGCTTTGAACGGCACTCTTTCTTCTCCGCCCGGCGATTGTTGCGAGTTCGCGACCTCCAAATCTTGGACTTGGTCGAGTCGTATGATTTCTCGTGACCCTTCCTACTTATAAGTTCCGTGTCAGAATGCGGAATTGACGACTTCCCTGACTGTCGATTCGACTGCCTTCTTTCTCTCTTGCCTACCGGCTGCGGCTGTGCCTCGCACCACTCTTTCAAAGTGTTGTACATACTAGGACGCCGTCCGCTTCTGCGGGCCGGCATTTCGGACTTGTGTCGCTGTACGCGCAGTAACGCTCAATGGGACTCTTACCGTCGCATGATGTCGACGTGGATGCAGGATGCAGATGAAGCGTCTCTGGACAGCGGGAAACGTCGACTATCCGGTCGCATACATATCCTCGGACTCGGCAATGTCGGCACATTCGTTGCTCACTCTTTGGCGAGTCGACCGTCTCCGCCACCCATTACACTCCTGCTGCACAATCTAGGGCTCTATCGGACCTGGGTGAAGAGGAAGAAGTGCCTGTCACTTAACTCCAACGGACTCGACGATGTGAAAACGGGCTTCGACATCAACGTTCTAGGGGAAAAGTCCTGGCTTTCCATACCCTACTGGAAGGAGGACGGTACGCCGAACGAGAGCATCAAAGGCGAGGAGAAAGATGCCGAGGATGACGGCCCTATCGAATGTTTAATCGTCGCTGTCAAGGCCCAGATGACCACACGGGCCCTGGAGCCTGTCCGTCACCGTCTGACGCCCGAGTCCACGATCCTGTTTCTCCAGAACGGCATGGGCGTCATCGACGAGATCAACGAGACGGTCTTTCCGGACCCACACACTCGGCCTCACTACATGCAGGGTATCATTTCTCACGGCCTGGCGCGACTAACCCCGTCTCGTTTCTCAGTCGCGCATACCGGCGTTGGCACAACCGTCTTGGGCGTGGTGCCGCCGGCTGGTACCATGCCTCTCTCCAAGGCGGCCGACGCGGACTGGGCACCAAGTACCAAATATCTTCTCCGCACGCTGACCCTGACGCCGCCGCTTGTTGCGATCGCCGAAACCCCGTCCGCGCTCATGCTCTACCAACTCGAGAAGCTTGCCATGAACTCGGTGATCAACCCCCTCACGGCTATTATGGGCTGCCCAAACGGCGATATTCTCTACAACTACAGTATGACCCGTATCATGCGTCTGCTTCTCATGGAGATCTCCGGCGTGATCTGCGCGCTGCCGGAAGTGCAGGGCATCCCCGGGGCTGAAAATCGGTTCTCCCCCGAACGGCTGCGCCGGCTGGTGACGCAGCTGGCCGACCAAACGGCTAAGAACAACAGCTCCATGCTACAAGATGTCCGGGGCAGGAAGACGACCGAGATTGAGTACCTGAACGGGTATATTGTGCGCAAGGGGGAAGAGCAGGGCGTGAAGTGCGTGGTGAATTATATGATGAAGCATTTAGTGATAGGCAAGAAGGAACTCAACAAGCTGAAAGAGGAACGTAATATTCCGGTGGACTTGATCGATGCGCCCATCTAATTGGAACCGTTTTGTATTATATCGCTCATCCACTCGGCCATTCGAATTGACCGGATGATATCTTCCAGAAATTATACCCAGGAGTTTCCTCTTTCTAACACGAAACTGTCTCGAGGGCTTGGCCACAGAGGATTTGGATTTGTTTCCACCGCTTCAGCAGTAGTTTGACCTTTTCTTGATCCTTGAGGTCTACCCTTACGTTCTCCAATGATGTGATCGTCGTGTCTGCCTCGTGAGCATACGTCTTGATCCAGTCTCGGATTATAACCTCTGACTTTTGAGCATCAAAGCCCTTGGTAGAGTAGCCAAGGGAATAGTTGCGCCAGTCCTCAACCGCCATGTATTTCATACAAGCAGCGATTTCGGTACGATAGCATACACCATCTGCGGTTAATTGGTAATTTCTAGCTATTGATCAGCGCAGTCCTGCATCTCATTAGTTGTAGATAAACCTACCCGTAGTATTGTTGAAATTCCAATTCCTCCTGCAGCGTCTTGTCAAGGTCTCGGAATATGATATCGTCCAGATACAGTGTTTCGGAGTCATTATGGTCAAGAAAGAAACCGTCTATTGCAGTCAGCATAGTCCATGAGATAGTTTCTCAAGGGTCTCACATTCTGTCAGTAGAAAATCACTCGGATGAGGCCCGTAACTCATGTATATCTCCTCTCCTTCATCTGTAACTCGTCATCAGCCCTGTCCTCGCTCGACTCGATCTAATCTGCAAGAACAACTAAACTCACCATAATGCTTCGCCGCACGGAAGACATAGTTCCGGCCATCGAATTTTACATTGCACTGCAGAGCCACGTCAACTTAGATCCCCAACACCAAACCCCAATTTCAACCCAAAAGACAACCACATCAAAAGGAAGACATACAGCCACATCCGAATGATTAAAATAATCCGCAAACGGAAGCAACGCCATCGCATCGTTCCGATCCTCAGGCGCCTCGTCGCCCGGCATGAGAAAGAAAAAGCTCCTCGTGTTGACAATCAGCCAGTGATACGAGAATCTCTCCCAGTCGGTTTCAGGGAAGACAGACACCACGACGTCCCAGGCGTTCTGGAGTCGTGATTCCTGCTGAACAAGCAGGTTCTGGTGCGTGGTTTCGTAGTCGCATTCATGTTTTCCTTTGGCGATGCTGGTCCACGAGCCGGATATTGATGGCGGGAGGAAGGATCTTGCGGCAGGGGAGTTGTCTTGCTTGGAGGGTCCGCGGAGAGATGAGGGCCAGAGAAGTGGCATGCCGTCTTCGAAGTCTTGACGGGTGGGCCAGGTCTTTCGCCAGGGTTCGTAGGACTGTAGGTCTGAGGGGTCCCCGTTGGTGAAGAATGCGGCGTATAGTGCGTGGACGGGTGCTTCGTCTGGGAACTTGTTGGTGAATGAAGAGGGGATTGAATTGGGGGTGAACATTGCTGTCAATGGCACTGTGACAATTGCTTCGCCTTCCTGTTGTATGTTAGTGGATGTGGATTAGAGCATGACGGGGGCATTTATAGGGCTGTGTACTTCGATACTCCGCATGGCTATCATGCCTAAGCCGCGGCCTGGAAATCGAGCTGGATAGACCCCATTTACGAGGATCCCTTGAGCAATGGCCCAGTCAGTGAACTGTTCATGGTCCTCTCCGGGCCACCAGTCTGGCTTCATTTTTTCCAGATTGGTTGATGGCGGGGGATGTGTTGGTTGACGATGTGTGTAGACTAGCCCCGGAAATGGAGATAGATGTCACAGCCCCATGAACCTAGCAGCGGTCACCAAATTGCTGAATCTCAAACATCATGCGCAACGGCACCTGGACGAGAAGAAGAGGATCTACAAGAAAAAGCGCGATAAGTCCGATAACCAACTAAGCTTATCGACCGCTTATCAGTACGGGAGGGCATTCCCGCCACTCGCGCCGCCCGGAGATCCTCCCCGAACCGACGTCGTACCACCCGATCTACTCTCCATCGACTTTCTTCGCTCCGGTCATGTTCACACTGGCCCGATGCCCATCGGACTCAACATGTCGGTCCTAAGGAGGCGCACCGTGACACTCGTTGCGCACGAGTCAAGTTTCCTCCCCCCCATCTCGGTATCCTGTCGCACGCGACACTTCTCGCTCTTCAGTCGCCCGTCGCCGCAGTATCCCGGCCATGTGCCGTTGAACGTTCTCGAGCGCGGAGCTCTCGCCTTTGGCTCTGCGTTCGGGGCGCTGATGAACCCTCGTCGAGCGGGTATGCAACCCCACTATCTTCCATTTCTCACTCCTATGCGCTACAGAATCTACACAAAATCATGAAAAAAGGCAGTCCTGCTAACACTTCCATACAACAGACCTCATCGCAGCCTGCGGCGAAGCCACCGCAACCCCATATTTCATCTACCGGCTACGCGACGCCATGCTCTCGGACCCAACGGGGCGACAAATCCTCCGCGAACGACCCCGCATGACCTCCACGACCCTCCCACTGCCCTACCTGCGCTCTCTCCCCGAGAACTCCGTCGGCCGGACCTACGCCGTCTGGCTGGACCGCGAAGGCGTGTCCCCCGATACGCGCGACAACGTACAGTACATCGACGACGAGGAGTGCGCGTACGTGATGCAGCGGTACCGCGAGTGTCACGACTTCTACCACGCGCTGACGGGCCTGCCGACGTTCGTGGAGGGCGAGTTGGCGCTGAAGGCGCTGGAGTTTTTGAATACGTTGATTCCCATGACGGGGTTGAGTATGGCTGCGGCGGTGCGGTTGAAGCCCGCGGAGAGGGAGCGGTTGGTGTCGTTGTGGTTGCCGTGGGCGGTGCGGAGTGGACTGTCGAGTAAGGAGTTGATTAATGTCTACTGGGAGAAGATTTTGGAGAAGGATGTTGATGAGTTGCGTGGGGAGTTGGGTATCGAGAGACCGCCGGATATGAGGGAGATTCGGCGCATGATTAGAGAGCAGAAGAAGAGGGAGAAGCAGAAGTTGGAGCAGTAGTAGGCTGCGTAGGGTGGGGCTGTATGGCCGTGTACAAGATTTATGTATAGTATCTTTTTTTTTTTCTTAATTCCCTTGCGGTGGTCTGGTTATGATCATGAGCAAAATAGAGTGTATATTTTTGCGCCCTGCTAGAAGCTCCGGAGCAAGGACTGGACTGCAGCTGCAGCGTGTCGTAATTAGATTGACAGAGGCGATCAAGCTCCCAATAACAGGAAACATACTCTCTCGATCGGGTCACATTATTATGGAAGCAGAGGTGCTGTGCAGGTCAAGAAATCAACTGCCCCATAATCAGTCGTAAAGGCATAGGACTCTCCCTAGGAGCAGGAAGAAGCCGGTGGTATCAGGAATCAAGACGGCGAATTTGCCAAAAAAAAAAGCCAAAATACCGAGCTAAATCATTTTCACACATAGATCACGATTGATATTCTTCTTTTCCTTTCACAGATCCAAAAGATCATCATCGTCATCGTCCCATCCGCCTTTGCGCCGGCTGATCACAATCTTGTGTTCCTCTTCGTCCTTCCTTTGGTTCTCTGCAACGGCGTTCAGCAACTGCTTGAGCTGATCCTCGTTGACCTTCTGGCGGAGCTGGCCCGTTTGCGCCAACATGATGAGTCGGTTTTCGATATCCATGGCGCGCGACTCCTTGACGAGACGAATCCGGCCGAGACGATCGGCAGCATCGGGCTCGAGGATCTGGCTTAGGATAGCGGAGCGACGCTCGGCTAAGGGGAACGGGATGGTGAGTAACGCGGGCTGTGGTAGGGGGATGATTATCGCGGCTTACTTTCAGCTTGCCTTGAGGGTGGTTGTTAGCATATTTTTTCTATGAGGGTCAGTACTAGTTAAACTATTGAACTTACTTTCTCTGTTCCTCCTGGTTGTCGGGACCCCCTCCTCGTGGGGCGCCCTGTTGTTGCTGGAGCTGCGCGAGACGGGCGCGTCTGATCTGTTTATTTTGCGAGTCAGTATTTTCGTTCAAGATGTGGCGGACAAGTAGAATGATATGGTTGAGATTTCGCGCAGGAGAAGACAAAAGGCGTGGCCAGAGGAAAAGAGCGAGCAAGATTTCAACGGTATAGACTAACCTCCTCCAATTCAGCGTCGGCCATGGTGAGTGGATGGCGTGTTCAATGGATGGAATATGCGGATTTGATGAGAGAATCAGGTAGGAAGCGAGAATCGATGCTTTGCTAGCCCTCAGGCGTGATGAAGAAGCCAAAAATTGATGGTGACGCGGGGGATCAACGATGAGGATGGAGTGATGCCATTTGATCTCGAGGAAGTTTCAAACCCCACTTCAAGGTTGCCTGAGGCACTAAGGCCGTAATAACGGTGGGGCGCCATGAGGCATCGATCTACCCGAATCGGGTAGGTCTGGATACGGCCGACCGCCTTTCCCAGAAGAGATCCATTCTGCTATCAATCACGTGAGATGTGGAGAAACGAACGATCAGCTGACTTCCCACCAGCCTGTGCCCAGTGCGCAGGAAGCTGTCCTGATCGTCATTCCCGAGAACTCTGGTAGCTTCACTTCCCACTTCCCACGACCAAGTAACACAACGGTAACACAACGGAATATCACCCCGGAGACTGGACACCTATGGCAACGACGGTGCAACCGGGAACAGCAGAGCAGGCAGACAGCAATACACCGCAATTACTGGGGACGCGCCGACCGACGGAATCGCGGTGGCACCCGGCCGCAGATAGATAAGGCAGCTCGCCCCAAAGGGCCGTCGCGATGTCTCAGAAACCAATCGATAATCCCTTGTTTGCTGCGAGTGTCGTCATCGGGTGCCAAGCCATGAGTCGTCCTCCTCCACTCCGCAACTATTTTGAGATGGTCTAACTTCCGACCCGGCAGCGTCGGGGGGTGGCAGTGAGCCGATCGCACGGTCTTCCGTTGTTTCCAAATTGATTATTATTAGTAGTACCACTTATTGACGAAATTTGCCATTGGCATTGGGGTTCCTAGATCCAAGCGAACGGATCATATTCTCCATTTGAAGGGTTTCGACCAACAATTGGTGTGCGAAGATTTCAGAGGACCATCAGCCGGCCGTCTCAGATTCAAAGGGTGATCTTCCTAGTTGGCCGTAGCGAGAAGCTACTCCTCTTCTCTGTACGGAGTAAACACTTAACACCAGGAACCGAGGGACTATCACGGGATACACCCGTGACTGGCGTGTCCCAAAGCAGGGCTGACTAAGGCACCTTGCCTCCCAGCCTCTTCCTCTAACAGAGTCTTCCAGTAGACTACCAGGACAGTAGGACTACTCCGTAGACTAACGGGACCTAATCTCCTGCCTTTCCTCTCTGGCTCTCTCTCTCCCACCCGCGATCCCCGATTCCTTAAGCGCCTGCCTGCTTGCCTTACTCGCCATCCTGCAACGAAAGAGGGGCTCCTCCGTCTCTCTCCCCTTCTTTCGTCACCTCTCTTCTCTCTCTTCATCAACTCCCTCTCTCTCCCGCTCCCTTTCCCTCCCCCTTCCGTCTATCTTTTCAACTTCCCATTCCCTCCTTTATCCCCCCCTTCTGATTTATCTCCGCTCGCTCTCGTTCCGCCTTCCGCCCGATCCTAGCCCCGATTCATTCTTCAATGCTTCGCATCCCGCCCGGCTAGTCACTTCTCCCAGTCGGCGCACTGGCGGGGACGGTGCAATACTTTGCCCCCTACTTTCGCTGCTGCATGCATCTACCCTCCAACGCTCTTTTTACTCGCCGCAATTGTCGCATGCGAAGACTATATACGTGGTTGTGATACCCACCGTTGGTCACCGCGCGTTCCATACTTGCTGAACTTCGTTATCAGCCTTCTTTCGTCATCATGGCCGAGTGCGTTCCTCCTTTCCGGAATATTCCCTTCCCTCGCAACACGTACTGATCTTCTTGGGCAGTTTAATCGCATTCCATTCCTACTATTCTCGGCATAGCCTTCTTTCGCCGTCCACCATGATTCCGCGACCCAGCAGTCACAAGCGCTCCCTCTCGTCCGAAAATCGATCTCTCTCCCCCGATCGAACTCTCACCAAGGCTCGGTCCGCAAATGATCTCGCTATCGTCGGGACCGATAAACCCCCGGCCACCCGCTCGACCAGCGTCGGGAATCTCCCCGAGAGTGGCTTCAGCACCTTGAAGGACCCCCGTCTCGGAGGCACACCAGAGGTCTCGGAAGAGTCACCGTCACCGTCGCATCATCCGGACCTCAGTAATGAGGTCGCTGCTTTGAGTGTCAAACTGGTTCAAGCCATCAACAACCAAACCACCCTCGACGATAATTTAGTCGCCACCCGCCAAGAATTAGAACAGGCCCAAACTCGGGTCCGTACCCTCGAGTCCGAAAATGAAAAATATAAACGAGATATCGACCAGGAGGTCGTCATCAAGAAATCCGATGTGGATTACGAGATTTTACGTCTCAAGGCCGCCTTGGCCGACGAAAAGGCGCAGCGTGCGCTAGTTGAGAAAGAAAAGAAGGGCATTGAACAAGAGCTCGAGACTCTGACGGCGGCCCTTTTCGAAGAAGCGAACAAGGTGGGTTCTCGCCGGACATGGGATGGAACAATTGTAATTGACTAATTCTCATTTTCTTAGATGGTGGCTGCGGCTAAACTCGAGCGCGAGGCGGTGGAGAAAAAAAACGAACAACTTCGCTCCCAAGTGAAGGATACCGAATCACTCCTTGCCTCGCATCAAGAACAATTGGCCGAGCTCAAGTCTGTTCTGCAGGGGATGAATATCACCAAGGACGATATTGATGCTCGCACAATCATGTCAACGGCTCCGTCTTCTCCCACTGGCCCCCAGCAGCCGCTGGAGATTACCAAAAACCACGCGGAAGCGTCCGCCCTCCCGGAACTGACTTGCCACGAGGAATTACTTCCTGGGCCTTCTACTAGTTTCCCGCAGTTTATCAAATCTGTATGCCGGACTGATGTACCGGCGTTCGAAGACTTTCGGGATCTGTTCCAATTATCCACAGCTGCTTCCAAACCGCCGAGTCGGGCAACTAGTGGGTCTTACACTGGCTTAAATGTCATGAGCTTGGCCAGTTTTGGTGGTGGAGCATTTGGATCGTCGGTCTCTTCGCCTGCCAAATCGCAAACCCACTCCCCAAACGGAAGTCTATCCTCGCCGCAGCCTTCCGTTTCTCACATTCCTCTCAAGGAGACCCGATTTTACAAGCGCGTTCTCAACGAAGATATCGAACCGACGTTAAGGCTTGATGCAGCCCCCGGGATTTCTTGGTTGACGCGACGCTCGGTCTTGAGTGGCATCTGTGAAGGAAGCCTCCTGGTGGAACCAATGCCGCCAGCGACGAGGAAGTACGAGTTTCCCTGTTCACTTTGTGGCGAGCGCCGTCCTGGGGATGTCAATGAGCGAACCCATCGTTTCCGAACGTCGGATAGTGAGACTGCGCAGCGGTATCCCCTGTGCGCTCTCTGTCTGGAGAAAGTACGCTCTGCCTGCGAAATTACCGGATATCTTCGCCTCATTCTGGACGGACATATTCGTGCCGGTGATGCCGAAGAGGAGAAGGAGTTCTGGGAAGAAACCATCCGTCTGAGGGAAAGAATGTTCTGGTCCCGAGTGGGTGCCGGAATTCTCCCGATATTCACCCAGACCACCGCCGGTGCGCAGGATTTCAGCCCGGAGGCACAGGAGGCTATCGCAGATGCCACCATTATCGAAACCATCGAGAACCACCCAGGGCTGGAATATCAGCCATCCGAGAGCACCGATGCGCAAAGCCAGTATTCGGTTGACGATCACCAGCAGGACAACGATGGCGAGCGCCATAGATTGTCTCTGAGCGAAGATCCATTTGTCTCCGCTCCTTCGGAATCGCCTGTCAGCAGTACAGCTGTTTCCCCGTTAGATGTCAACAATTCTAAGGTGGACATCAGCGAGCACGATGAGACCTCCGAGAAGACTGTCGGTGGTGTGAGCATTACTCTGGAGCCTCCTGTCGATAAGCCTACTACCGTGGACGAGAGAGATGCATCGAAAACTCCAGTGCACATTGAGGATTCCACCGCTGAGACTACGGTCAAAAGCGGCGACAAGGAGTTTGAACGAAACTAAAGCCGACAGCCGCGAGCGGCACCGGCTCGATCATTGAGTCAATAACGTCTTCTCTTCCCTGTTACCATTGCTATATCATATTTAATTACCTTCTTGCATGGCTGCCAGACTAATATTCTTCTCTTCTCTTTACTCCTCTTTATCATCTTTTTTTCTCATATCTTTCTTATCACTGCATCCTTTTTTATTCACCAAGCAGCCTGCAACCCTATATTAATATCGTCGCTTATAATATGTTCTTCATGTACATTTACCGTTGTTGTCATGCTTTTTGTTTGGTCATCTGCAATTCTTTGAGCGCAATCCGGTCACCCTGGCTTTCCCCCCATTTTTGTACAGATGGTGTCTCATCTCACCCATGGGCATCGCTTTCCTACTGCATGTGGAGACATCAGCGTGTCTTCCTACTCGCTTGCTTTCTTACGCTCCCAAAATTGCTTGCTGGCGTTTCATCTTGCTTGTTTGATCTATGGATCTCTGCCATATTGCTTTATTGTTGCCTCGATCCTATGCGAGATACGTGTCGGCAACATCGGATTTTAATGTATTTACTGAATGATGCTGGCGCAGGTTTTATATTCATGGCTATGGTTTTTCTTGCGTTTTTCTCATAGATATACTGCTAATTTATGATTTATCAGACTTACTATCTTGCTTGGTTCATAGAGTAGAATGTAGACTTTGGTAGGTTGTTCATTCATAGCTCAAAGGTAGTATCAGTCTACTTTAAAACTCCCGCTTCGGTATACCGGTATTAATTAATACGTAAAGAGCATAGAGCTAGAGCCCCAAAACAAGGTAAAGAGTGATAAAGAAAGCTGTTATGTTATTTTACAACCGAAGCGGATATACGTCTGACAGAATGAAGGGGAAAGAAATAAAGATATCAATGTTTCCAACGACCGTTTGGTAAAAAGTAAAGAAAAATTAAAAAATAAACTCCAGATGAGTGGTAAAGCAACGCCCATGACAAGTGAACAGAGTTAGAAAAACAAGCATAGAATTTTGCGCAACAGCTGCAACCCCCACCCGCAAAAGAAATGGTTTAGTTTTGTGACATAGAAAAGAAGGTCCGTGATTTGGTTTGATTTGACGTGATTTGATCATTGCTTGGCCCGTTCGCGAATGTGTCGGATTTGTTCCTCGATCGTCATACTTTGAGGATTGAGCGGACCACCTGAAGGGCCGACCATGGGTGGCGTGGGACCGACGCCCCCGGCAGAGGCATCGTAGGCCATGCGTTTCTTGCGGGCTTCTTCTTCGGGGTCCCCAGCGCCGGGGAGGACGCTGGAGTCGAAGACGTCGCTGCGCTGGCTGGCGAGACGCTTGAGGTTGTTGACGACGTCGGCGGTCGACAGGTTGGTCGTGGCGCTGCGGGATTCGGCCTTGGCGCGCTGTTCCTTCCAGCGGGGATCGAGCAGCTCGATACGCATGTGTTGCTCGAGTTCTGCGACGGGAATCTGTTGGTGGCAGTTGGGGCAGAGAGCCGTGGGGCCGGTCTGGTTGAGGCGGCGGGCCTGGGCGCGAGGGACGTAGTCGGACCGGATGCGCATCGGTTGCTGGCCCGGCGCAGCTCGTGCGGCGGCTTGCGCCGCGGCGGCTTGATCGCGGGCTTCGGTGCGTTCGCGGATGCGTTGCTCTTCCTCCTGCGCGGCGGCGGAGTATGCGGCTTGCGGGGCGGCGGGGATGGGCTGGGGAGGTAGGCCCTGGGGGTAGGATGGTCCTGCGGGTTGGGCCATGGGTTCGGGCTGGGCTGGGTAGGCGTTGTAGTAGGTGGGCATCTCCTCGTCGGTGGGCATGGCTTCTTCGATGCGGAGAGGGTTGAGGGACATGGCGGCCTTTTGTTCCAGGGAGGCGGATTGGAGGTCACCAAGCGAGGTGGGCGGGGGGAGTTCGTCGGACTGGTCGTCGGTTTCGTTGAAGAGAACGGTCTCCACGACCACGAAGTCATGCCAGTCGATTTGCGCGTAGTTGATCTTCTCCTGCTCGTCCTCCACCTCTTTCTTCTGCTTCTGCTGTTCCTGGAACTTGACCCATTCGGCCCGTTGCTTGGCCCGATCCAGGATATGGAACTTGTTCTTCACGTTCGATTCCAGCTCCGCCAGACGCTTCTTCTCTGTGGTGGCGTCGTCGATTCCTTCCGTTCGCAGGAGAATGGTGTATTGGTCTACCAGCCGCGTGAAGAACTGGTAGAGACTGTGTTGTGGCCGCAGGAAGTCGAACTGGAAATTCCGAGTCTCGCGTTGCGATAGCGCCGTCATGAACGCTTTCCCCCTCTTGGCGACGAACAGAGCCGTGAGCTTAACGACCTCCAGATCTTGCGCGTTGATGATGGGCATGCGTGCCGAGAAATGGAACTCTGGAGGCTCCTCAGGTCCCTGGGGTACTTCGGGCTCAGGTTCCGCTGCTTGTTCCCCCGGTCGACCTGCAGACACCGCGGTGCCTCTCCCTTCCTTGATCTCCGTCAGGCGCCACTGGTAGAAGGTTCCGTAAGGGTCGTCGGGGTTGAGGAAAGAAAACTTCGGGTTGTTGCGTTCCTTTTCGCGGACGCGATCTGCACATCCATCGTCAACAACCAAACAAAACCGAAAGAGTAGGGGGGAAATTGTTACGTACCTTCAAAGACGTGACCATTTCGAGCGACATAACCGGCCGTTTTCTCCACAATAGCTATCTAGCATGTCAGCGCATTCTTTCCTCTTTTTTGTCGGGAGGTGTAGAAACTGACCTCGGATGTCCTTAGGTGGCAAAACCACTCCCTCGGGGGGCTTATTCGCCTCCTCGGGCAGGGCGGGAGTATTTGCATTGCTCACAGATGCCATGGTCGAGACACAAAACCCGAGCAACGACGGGCTGGGGCAAAGATGCTGGGGGAGGAAGCTGATCCGAAGTCTAGGCGGGCAATCCTCACATTGCCCGTTTTGGCCTGCCTTACCTCATCCTTGGCGGCGGCTACGGGCGGCAATTCCAGCCGCGCGCATAATGGAGCTGGGAAGACCAACTTACCGGAAGAGGGAAAGACTGGAACTGTTATTGTACGGGGCACTCCGGAGTAGTCATTGATGATTACGATGATGATTGCAATATACCCAAATATCAGCTCCCTGATGGGCTCTACTCAGGTCACTGATGGCTAGTACGCCGCGGCAGGACTAAATGAAGCAGAGAATAAACCATACAAATGCGCCGTTCAACTTGTTCCCACACCTATAATATATCTTCGATCTTCGCCATCTTGCTCACTTCAGTTACCCCCAATTGACCTCTAGCTGCTTCATCTCATCATTCAGGAGAATCTCAATAAATTAATCAAAGAAACGCCCCTGTACAACTTCATATGATCGATTGCCTAGGTGGACACCAGATATTCGATTCCTATCGCAGGGCTTTCATAGGGACAGAATAGGCATTTCTTCATGCCTTTGCTCGAGAATCTGGTTGAATTGTCCTTGGACGCCGGTTTCGTCTCCAACGACGACATGCTCATGGCTGATATGGTACTCATGAGTCTCCCGTGGCGCATGCGCTAAGGCTGACCGGTGTCCAGCCCAATTCATCGTCTGACTGAAATTATTGTCGTCCTATTCGAATGTCGCCCACGTGTCTGCTGGACACAACGACAGAAGCGGCCGGGTCAAGTTGAGAGTTTGTTACTGTGTTCCAGAAGCCACTGCATCCGTATGATGCCTGGGCCTCGTCAAGAAGTATCACGGTACCTTCAGGAACCGATTCCCATGTCTCATCGAATTCAGGGTAAAACTGTTTCAGGCGCAAGCCGAATGTAGTCCAGGTGTCTCCGCTTTCGTGATTCAATGATGGCGATGCATCTGTCGAGTAACAACACTGGTCGATTTTTGATTTGGCCCTGAAGTTCTTGCGGTAACACCGTTGAAACACCGGACTCGCCGGACTCGGCCCTGATGTGGCTGGGCCGTCTTATTTGACATCTGTCTCTGTCGGGCTCCTGGCCTCTGGTGGCGCTTCGAGTTTGTCTGTCGGTTGCGGGCGGCTCTGGACGCCTTCCGCTTCCTCTGGAACGGCCACGGCTGCGACGAGAAGTCATTATGTTCAGACAGGAACGTTTTGCCACTGGCTGGCGTTCCACATACCAGAATAACATTTTGAGGATCAAGAACGGCTGCAATCTTTGGTATTGTATCCTGGCGTGCGTGTCTCCCTTTCCCGCGAAGTCAAGTTGCTTTGTTGTGTTGAAGCCGGATGTGTTTATGAGTACGGAGGACTTTAAGGGCGAACGGTAAATGCTCATTTTTATAGGAATCTTGGGAATACGAAACCCCATTGCATGGAGCCTACAGAATCAGGTTACAGGGTATCTTGAAGGACCGCCTTTTTCCAGAAGCTCGTATCTCCTTCCGACGGCGAATCATGTGAATTTAAAACGCATAGTGTGTAGCAGGCGAGCGTCAGCCTCATGATAGCCAGCTGCGATCCAGACAAATAGATGCCACCGTAAACGGGCCATTAAGCCCCAGTCCTGAGGAATGATGAAATTGTACATGGATGCGTACTCGAAGGTAACAGGGTAAAAGCCAGCCAAATCCCAGTCAAGGAGTGAAAGCTGACCAGAAGGAGAAACTATCAGGTTGCGTGGCGCAAGATCATGATGAGTCAAGACAAATTGCTCAATACTCATTGGCACCCCCACAGTGATTTCTGATGAGTCTGGTACTTGAGGTTGCTTTGCTGCTTGCATCGCTCGCCGTATGGACGTAAAGTTCGTCCAGAATCGGAAGAAGTGGGCGATTTCGGATGGACCAGAATTCGCTGGAAGACCGTAACGATCTTCTAGAAAGAAAGACCTGCATTCGCCTGTCGCAAGCGATCCAGCGGTTGGTGAGGTAACAGATCTGAGGATTTTCACGAAGCGGCAAAGCTGCAGACCAAGCTTAACCGTCATGAACCAGCCCAGTTCCTTCCAGACGACATCCAACCTAGCTCCCTCGGTCCGATCCATGATAATGCAAGTATCCCTTTGATCCCTAGAAGGACCTCGGATCCCAGGCTGGCTGGCTACTTTGGTAGCCTTCAAAGCATCTTCGACCTCTGAAGACATATAATGCTTGACTATGAGATTTGGGGAGAGGTGAATACCCACCAGGTATTCGCGCACATCGGCGAGGACGCAATGTGATCAGCCAGTTCCGAGTCCGTGTACCTCTCTAGTCGCTTTTCATGGAAGACTAACGTCATGGCCTCGAGATATGGAAAAGGGGTTAGTGAAGTCGCTCATGTTGCGATGAAAGCGGGAAGTGTTCACGACAGACTCGATTGCCGATCCTGAGATTCAAGAGAGCCGGAATATTCAATATTACCATAGTTCCGAGAGAACTATCTTAATCTCAGTAAGTATACTGATGAAGCAGATGGAATACTCCGTAACTACTCCGTAACAGATGGGAAACACCGGCTTAGTCAACTCCCGCGGGCACGCTAACTGCGTAGGGAGACCCTGGGAACTAAAGTCGTCCCACACGTGTTGTCTTGTCTTGTCTTGCCTCCGTCTTACTGCCTGGTCGTCGATGTGTCCCCTTTGAGCTCTTCTTGGTTTTGTCATGGCGCCTCTCGTCTCAATCCCTTCCACTCGTTGAAATCTTTTTTCCTATAGTCTATTTCCTATCGGCCTTGCTGTTCTGGGTCGTTGAAGAGCTCCCTCCGGAGTCGGGGCATTCTTCTTCTCCCACCTTGTCCTTGGCTGCGTCCTCGCTATACTCGCGACATTTTTCTATGATATCAATCCTCATCTCTTTATTTCTGATTCTCTGATCCCAATTCCTTGATCACTATCTCGCATTCCTTTATAATCTCGGGACCTGACTCGGACTGAGTCCCCTTTCCAACCATGTCGCCCAAATCCAAGGACTCCCTAGAGGTTCAGCCTCGTTCCAAATCCGGTCGCTCCCCTAGCCGCTCCCCCAAACCGAAGAATCGCAAGAAGGCGCCGGTGGACAGTTCGAACTATGGATCGGACGGCGTTTCGGATAACAATATCTTCAATCTTCCCGGCTCCGATTACAAGACCCTTGTTCTGGTCACCCTGATCGCTGCGGCTGTTCGCCTGTTCCGGATCTACCAGCCCTCCAGCGTCGTCTTTGATGAAGTCCAGTATGTGCCCCGTCGATCGCGTTAAATGAATTACGCGCGTGTACTGATAATCTTTGCCTGCTAGCTTTGGTGGCTTCGCGACGAAATACATCAAGGGCCGCTTTTTCATGGACGTCCACCCTCCTCTCGCCAAGCTTCTTATTACACTCGCCGGCTGGCTGGCCGGATTCGACGGCAATTTTGATTTCAAAGACATTGGCAAGGATTATCTCGAGCCTAAGGTCCCCTATGTCGCGATGCGTATGCTTCCTGCTGTTCTGGGTATCCTGACGGTTCCCCTGATGTTCTTGACTCTCAAGGCGTCGGGATGTCGCACTCTGGCTGCTGTCTTGGGAGCCGGCGTGGTGATCTTTGGTATAGTTCCATGGCTATCTGGATATAGAGCGCGTAAAGCTGACGGATTGCAGAAAACGGACTTATCACTCAGTCGCGTTTGATCCTTTTGGATTCGCCGCTGGTATTCTTCACTGCGCTCACAGCCCTGGCATTCACCTGTTTCACGAACCAGCACGAGCTGGGACCGTCTCATGCCTTCCGTGCGCCCTGGTGGTTTTGGTTGGCGGCGACCGGTCTCTCTCTGGGTGCCACCCTCAGCGTTAAATGGGTTGGCCTGTTCACCGTCGCCTGGGTTGGCTCTCTGACCATCCTCCAATTGTGGGTGCTGCTTGGTGACAGCAAGACCGTTACCTCGGTATGACCCCTCCAGGCCTTCTGATTGCCCTGCCGTACCTGATACTGATCATTGCTAACATCTGGCTATGTAGCGCCTGTGGTTCAAACACTTTTTCGCTAGAGTCTTTTGTCTTATCATCATCCCGCTGGGATTCTACTGTGGAATGTTCGCTATCCATTTCCTCTGCTTGGTCAACCCCGGAGAAGGCGACGGATTTATGTCCTCGGAGTTCCAGGCGACATTGAACTCGAAGTCGATGCAGGATGTGCCCGCCGACGTCGCATTTGGCTCTCGCGTCAGCATTCGTCACTTTAACACCCAGGGTGGCTATCTCCACTCCCACAACCACATGTACCCCACCGGAAGCAAGCAGCAACAGATCACTCTCTACCCTCACAAGGATGAGAACAACATTTTCGTCCTCGAAAACCAGACGCAGCCCCTGGGTCCCCACGGCGAAGTGGAGGGTCCTCTTGCCTGGGACAACATCACTACGGATTACATCGAAGATGGCGCCGTCGTCCGGCTGAACCATTTGATCACGCACAGACGAATTCACTCCCACGATGAACGACCTCCTGTGACCGATGTTGATTGGCAATTCGAGGTCTCCGCTTACGGCTACGAGGGCTTTCCTGGCGATGCGAACGATTTCTTCCGAGTGGAGATTGTCAAGTCCATGTCCGACGGCGAAGAATCGAAGAAGCGCCTGCGAACCATCCAATCCAAGTTCCGTTTGGTCCATGTCATGACTGGCTGCGTCTTGTTTTCCCACAAGGTGAAGCTCCCTGACTGGGGATTTGACCAACAGGAAGTTACATGCGCTCGAGGCGGTACTCTGCCCAACAGTGTCTGGTACATCGAAGCCAATTCTCATCCTATGTTGCCTGAGGATTCGGAGAAGGTCAACTACCGTCACCCGGGATTCCTTGGTAAATTCTGGGAACTTCAGAAGGTCATGTGGAAGACCAACGCCGGTTTGACCGAGTCCCATGCCTGGGATTCGCGCCCCCCTTCGTGGCCCACTCTGCTTCGCGGTATCAACTTCTGGGGTAAAGACCACCGCCAGGTCTACCTCCTTGGAAACCCATTCATTTGGTGGTCCTCGACGGTGGCGATCGGTATCTACCTCCTGTTCAAGGGTGTGTCTATTCTCCGCTGGCAGCGAAGCTGCGGTGACTATCGCAATGTCAACTTCAAGAGATTCGACTACGAAATTGGCAGCAGCGTGCTGGGATGGGCTTTCCACTACTTCCCCTTCTACCTCATGGCTCGCCAACTGTTCCTGCATCACTACTTCCCGGCTCTTTACTTTGCCCTTATCGCTCTCTGCCAGGAGTTTGACTTCCTCACAGGCCGTATCCAGAGTCTCGGCCTCCCGTCTCGACCGGTTATCGGCAAAGGATTGGCTGGAATCTTCCTCGCCGCAAGCATCTTCGCTTTCACTCTCTACTCGCCTCTTGTCTATGGCAACCCCTGGACGCAGGATGCCTGCCGCAAGGTTAAGCTCTTGGATTCCTGGGATTTCGATTGTAACACTTTCCACACCGACGTAAGTGTTCCAAAATGGCAGCCCCCGCGGCGAGGATATTGAAACGCACCGCATCATGACGACTGACTGGCACTAGCTTGGCCAATATGTGACCGAATTCCTGCACCGAGGCTCTGCCGTTCCCACCACGGAGGCCGTTCTGCCGCACGAGCAACTTCAAATTCCCGTGGCGCAGCCACCCCAGGAGAAGCAGGAGGCTCAGCAAGGCGAGGCTGAGGCCGAGGCCGGGGGTCAAGAAGCTCAAGAGGCAAATGTGACCGCGGAGCCCGAGAAGCCTCGTTCGAAAGCCCGCGTGGAGTACCGCGACCAAGACGGAAACGTGTTGGACGAGAATATGGTCGCTTCCTTGGCAAAGGAGGGCAAGGTTTCATTTGAGACCCGCCATGAGACCCGGACTCGCTTGGCCAACGGCCACGAGATGGATATGGTCGACGGTCAAGTTGCTCCGCCGCACCCGGACGTGGAGGGCCAAAACCCCGAAACGCAGGGCAAGCCGGAGGCGCAAGCTGAAGAGAGCCCTGCTTCGGCCGCTGGAGAGGGCAGCTCGGTTGAGGAGCAAAACTCCCCCGAGCCGAAGCCCGCCAGCGAGGGCCAAGAGGCTACCAAACTCTAAGAATGGGCGGAGATATTTCAATGGTGCTTTTTTGGCATCTCTCCTATACCTTCAATCTTTGGACCGATTAACCTTCTTCTGTATCTCTTTCTACCAATAATCTTGTTTACCACACTTTATTTTTATCCTTTACCTTTTCTTCCCTGATCTAACGAAATGTGAACTTGTACATGACTATACATTTGCTCGAGTTAACGGCCTCCCGTGTTTTTGACTTGTTGTTTGGCAACCTGGTCATAATAGCAGAACAATAAAACAGTCTTCAATTGATTCCTGTCCAAAAAGATATAAACTATGCACAGAACTCTTATAACGACAATCGCACCCCCATACTTCTAGAGTAGTCTTCGGTAATTTTAGAATACAGCGGTCTTCAACTCCACTCCGGATGGCCTGCTTCTCGGCTGCGTGTACAGTCCAGTCTGTACTGCGTAGAGACACGAGATAAGAGACATTTAGTAGTCCCACTCCTCCTTGCCGTACTTGTTGAAGCGCTCGTGGAGGTCCTAGATGGAAATGCCAAGTCAGTAATCCGGCTGCATGCATGGATCGGATCATACGATCCGACCCGACCGAGCAAAGAGAGCTACAAAGCCCCCAGGGATGACGAAAACATACCTCGGGGAGGGTGACGTTGGGAACAATGACGGTGTTCAGAGCGCTGGGGGCGTTGCGCAGAGGCTGGCTCTTGTCACCGTGAGGGTGATACTGGTACTTGTAGACCTTGCCGTCGTCCTCACGTTCCCAGGGCATGGAGCTGTCAGGGATGCGCACGTTGCTCTCGGAGGTGACGGAGGTGGGCTTCTTGCCGAAGTACCTAAAAATCAGACGATTTCGATTAGCATTCGTTTCGATATCTGAGAGTATATGCAATTGGCTGTCGTGGGGGAATATTTTTCGTTTTTATTTTTTTTTACCCGCTTCCTCGCGGTCGGTCGGGTGATAGATAAGTCGGTATAGGATAAGGGTAGAGGGTATTTACCATCCAGCAATCAGGAAAGCACCAGACATGACACCGAGCAGAACCTATTTGGCGGTTAGAAAAAAATATAACCCATTGGCGGATGTTCAATTGGCTTGAACAGAAGAGCGAGAGAGGGAGGTCCGTACGTAGAGCTCGGGGTCACGCTTAGGAGCCTTGTCGAGACCAGCCTCCTCGACCTTGGAGCTGTAGGCACGGCGCGCGGGGGCGCGGAAAAGAGACTGACGGGCAAAGGCCCGGCGGGAGGCCATGGCGGCAATTGACGACATGTTGGGTATGGGTCGGGTTTGTGGTGAAGGTGGACGGGGAGAAGAGGATGATCTTGAGGGGCGAGTGGTGCGGATTCGTGGGAGTCGGACGATGATGTTGCCGGCGCATCATCACCTGACATCCGATTTGGCCCTGCAGCCGTCGGGTGATTACTCAGCGCTCCCTCGAAGTAGACTAGTTCCTCCTGCCCGACTCGATGCGCCGTTCGACTCTCACTGGACGTTCGCTTCTTTCTGCTCCTGCAAGCGCCGGGCTTCGTTCTTTTGCTGTTGCTTTTGCAGTTGCAGTGCAGTATGGTCGATTAAACACCGCGTCCCTCCTCCGTGATGTGACCTGCTGGCCATTCCTTGTGATTCTCATTTTAATTTATACTCACAACCTTCGCAACTCACGATCCTTCAAGGTTGGTCCATGCCCTTTCCTCCATCAGGGGGGTTGCGTCCTTGTGCCTGGCGGAGGGGTGCGACACCCTTGACCCTTGACTCGATTTTCAGACAACACTAACTCGGTGTCTCCTTTCCCTAGGTTGCTGTCGCTCATTCTTGGTCGACTTACTACTTCACGGCTTTTTCCAGTATTCCTTTTCTTATTTATCCCTTTCGTTGTCATTCCTTTGACGGGACTCGACTCGCCGAATCGACCGTTTCTCCCATTTTGATACCCGCGCATAGATATACAGACAGTTTATTTCCCACAACTCCTTGGGTTATAGCGCGCCTGAAACCGCTTCATAGTCGACTGATCACAACATGAGAATTGGCGAATATTTTTAACAACGAATATCCCACTCAATACCGTCGATACCATGAACCCTCCGCAAACCCCTGATAGCGATGCGCCGAGTCCTCCCTCCGCGCAACATGCGCTCGGCATCCCTCGCCCTCCTTCTGTCGGTGGAATCTCGTCCCGAGTGACGGATATGTCGGACGATGGAGAGAACTCGCAGACTTGGACCGGGGGATCGCAGACATACACCGGAGGTGCACCGTCGCAACCGCCTCGCTCGCTACCGTCTGTCTCTCGACGAGCACCACCCCCTGCGAGAAGCTCGGTCATCACGTCGATCAGCCAGGCAACCACCAATCGACCAGAAAGCTCCGGCAGCAGATTGAGCCGGACCCATATCCCGTCATTGGCTGCGCAGGGCTTTTTCCGACCTATGTCCTCCCAGCGTCTTCAAGCCCACCGAGGTCGCCCTGTCACAAAAGGTGCCACGGAGTCATCAGCAGGGGACTGGGACGACGATGCAACGCAGAATAGAACGAGTATGGTGTCTACTAGCACGATTCCGCAAAGCCCCATCCCGCAGGAGGCCCCGCCGTCTCGAGGAACTGAATTCACCGACCCCATCATTCCAGACCGAAATACGTCCAATGCCAGTCCGACCGGCAATACCACCGCCAGGAGCCTGGGCGAGAGTGCGAGACTGCTGCATGAGCGAGAGCGAGCGAATCGGCCGACTCCGGCACATCTCAATCTAAACCTAGCAGCCAACTATAACAATTCGAATAACCATGAGACTCCGCCCAGATCCTCCCTGTCATTTCTCTCCTTGCAGAACAGAAGCCTGAGGCCAGAGCATCGTGATGGGCGAGCTCATGAACGACTGTCTTCGGCTGGCTCGTCGCCTGGGTCTCTCGACAAACAGAACCGAACGGTAAACAAGGGCAGCCAGGGCAAGAACTACGAATATTTCACCGGCAACACCCTCTTCTGCGGTGGTGGAAGACTTCAGAATTCTCGTGATAAACCGGTGAATATTGCAACCGGCATTTTTGTGGTTGCGCCTTCAGCGCTGTTCTTCGCATTTTCGTGAGTGTTTTCCTGCTTTGGTCGTGTCTCGTCTCAAATCTAACCCTGCGCAGGGCCCCTTGGCTTTGGCATCACATTTCTCCGGCTATCCCTATCTTATTCGCTTATCTGTTTTTCGTGTGCTTCTCGTCCTTCATCCACGCTTCCGTCGTTGATCCTGGTGTAAGTATCCCTCTTGAATCAGCACGACTTCTCATGTTCATACCTCTAACGATGTGATAGATTGTTCCGCGGAACCTGCAGCCAATGCCTTCGTCGGAGTCGGATGACCCGTTGATGATAGGTCCTCCGACGAACGACTGGGTGATGGTTAAGCTGGCAACGTCCGAGGTCGCGGCGATGGACGTCCCGGTGAAATACTGCAAAACTTGCAGCATCTGGCGTCCTCCTCGTTGCTACCACTGCCGTGTTTGCGATAACTGTGTCGAGACTCTGGACCATCACTGCGTCTGGCTCAACAACTGTGTCGGTCGCCGGAACTACCGATACTTCTTCACTTTTGTCAGCGCGTCCACGCTGCTTGCCCTCTTCTTGCTCGGTGCTAGTCTGGCCCATGTCCTTGTTTACCGGTCGCAGGAGGCCATCTCCTTTGGCTCAGCAATCAACAAATTGAGGGTTCCGTGGGCAATGGTCATTTACGGGGCGGTCGCTGCGCCGTATCCGGCCTCTCTCTGGGCCTATCATTTCTTCCTGGTTGGTCGTGGCGAGACTACGAGGGAGTATCTCAATTCTCATAAATTCGCCAAAGCTGACCGGCATCGGCCCTTCACGCAAGGCAACGTCCTCGCCAATTGGATCGCGGTCTTTGCTAGACCTCGTCCGCCCACGTACATGCAGTTCAAGAAACCATATACCGAAGGGGACCAGCGTCTGAGCACCATGAAACGGAAATATCTTCCTCGAGACGTGGAGGCTCAGGCCGACATAGAAATGCAACATGTGCCTTCTAGCCAGCAGCAGAATTAGCCAGCTGGTGGAGGGTTGTTCTGTTGCAGGTATCATATCAAAAAAAAAAAAAAAAAAAAATCTCTCAAAACCAAAAAAGCCCAACAATAATAATCAAGTGTTATACTGACATAGTTTTACTCTTTTATTCTAAGCGTCGTCCTCTCATTACTTACTACTTCTCAAGATACCTTGTCCTTTTGAAGGTCATATTCTTTAGTTATCATCCTTAATCTGCTTTCGCTCACAACTTCTCTTCTGACGCATATGTACATGCATCCCCCTTTTTTTTTCTTCCATACTGACTCATTTTCCAACGGACATTGTTTACGTTCACTTCACGATCCAGCTTTTTCTTTTTCTTTGTTTCCACGAGCGTGATTGCCTACCAACGGGCGCTGTTTGACACCGTTGGTCCGATCTCAGCCTTACGCAACATGAGGAACACATGTATGATATCTGGCCTCAAATCTACCGATAGACAATGAATAATCTACTCCAGACGGAACTTACAAAGTAGACAAGGGAGGATCACCATGAGTGAATCCCAAATGTGGCGTTGAGGGTGTAGATATAAGACCGTAGAGTGAAGCAGCGAGAGGACCAGAGACAAAAACGTAGTTATGGAATGCGAAGGGCAAAAGAGCGAGCGCAAAGACAAAGCCGGAGCAAAGAGCAGCTGCAACGAAGGTGCGACTGGACGTGGGGCGCCCAAGAGGACTGGAAGTCTAGTCGATCTCGCTACAGTTTTTCGGTCTGCATTCCGTCCCTGGCGGAGGATACGGACTGCCCTCGTCCACCTCCGCACCCTCTTCCTCTCTCCCATTCCTTTCCCCCATCACCGCGTCCGCCCCCATCTCGTCCCTCTCGCCACCTCCTTCCTGTCCGTTGTCGTGCCGTTATGATCGTTTCGCTCGGCTTCTGACTCGGCTGCCTACAAGGGCCCCCCCTGATCACTTGGATCTCCTGATAAGAGGAGAGGGAGAGAGAAAGAGCGCCTAACCACCCCCCCGTTCCCATTCCAGATCAGTGCTTCTCCCCCACGTGCGACCATAAACGCATCGAAAAATAAGAGATCCAGGACTCTTATCTCGTGATTTTTACCCTCTTTCTCTTAACTCACCGCAATCCTTCTCGGAGGTATCCTTTCGAGGAGATGGAAACCCGAACTAGATTCTCCGGCGCGTCGACCGCAACTCCCGCAACCCTTTCAGACCTCACCAAGCACACGCTCGCCCCCGCCGACGACACAATGGCCCTCGACTACCCCGAACAACTCCTCACACCCGAGAACAGCCGCTCCGAGACGTCCAGCAACAATGAAAACGCGTCGACCGAGGAGAAGCCCATCCTCCGCCGCCGATCTACACGTGCAGCACGCGCCTCTTTGCGAGGCGCCGCACAACTCCCCGTCGACCTGGAGAGAGATTCGTCTAAAATACTGTCTCCGGCATCTGAAATTGAATCCTTAGCGCTGGGTGCGGCGGGCGAGGAGCCGGCCCTGGTTAAGACTGTCGCGGAGACTAAGCGATCCCAGGTCTCGCACCTCCGGCACAGCATTGCGGTCATGGAACAGTCTATGTGGAGCGAGACGGCCCTCGCGCTGAATACTATGGAGCTTGATGATCACCCAATGGCGCCGGATACGCCGGTTTCGAAGTCTTCCCAGGAGCCGCAGTCGGGCGACATGAGCACGTCACTACAACAGCGCACTTTGCGGAAGCGGGTCGAGCGGGTGTTGACGGAGGAGCAACCCACAAGCAAAGGGAAGGATACCGAAACTACAAAATCGCAGGCCCAGGAGCCACGGAGACGCTCGTCCCGCTTGAGTATCTTAGAGAAGGCGTCGGGTCTTATGGACCGCGCCAGCAGCGTCTTGGGGAAACGGTCGCGGGATGTGATGGAAAAGGGGAAGGATCTGGGCCGACGGGCCAGTTTACGGCCTAGACAGCCTGCCATTCCCAAGGAGGAACCTACCATCTCGAAACCAACCGAGCCTCCTGCGGCGAAGAAGCGCCGTGTGTCTGAGAGCGACCTTCCGGCCAAGGCGGAGGAGAATGAAGATGCGGCGCAAGAAGTGCCCGTCACGACCCTTCCGCGCAGGACCAAGCGCTGGCTGGCTCATGGATTGTACTCGGGGCAGGAACAGACGAATGCTGCTCGTCCTTTGCAAGGCCGAAATAAAGCCGCGAGAAGGAGGAGTCAAGTCACCGGCCAACGAAAATTGCTGCCAATGCCTATGTTTGCCGGAGATCGGTTGTTGCAGCAAGGACGGGACTTCCAGCTGCCATTCGATATTTTCTCGCCCCTGCCTCCCGGTCAACCTAAGCCTAATGAATGGCGGAAGACCAACAAGAGTATGTGTGAACCTTTGCGCATCTGCGACCACGAAAAGCTAATGTTTGCATCAAAGACGTCTTCGTCGGCGAGGCTTCCAGTATCTGGAGAGCGAACAAAGAAGAGGAACTTTCTAAATGTCTCTGCACGGAAGACACGGGCTGCGACGACGACTGTCAAAACCGCTACATGTTCTATGAATGCGACGAAGGCAACTGCGGGCTGGGTCCGGAATGTGGTAATCGAAGCTTTGACGAGCTCAAATACCGAACAAGAGCTGGGGGCAAGTATAACATTGGTGTCGAGGTCATCAAGACCACGGATCGCGGATATGGCGTCCGCAGCAACCGCACCTTCGAGCCGAATCAAATTATCGTGGAATACACTGGAGAGATCCTCACACAAACGGAGTGTGAGAAACGGATGAGGTCGGTCTATAAGAATAACGAGGTATGTTGCGGTGTTCTTCATGGTTCTGCTTCTCAGGCACTGACCGGATACAGTGTTATTACTTGATGTACTTCGACCAGAACATGATCATCGACGCCACGCGAGGCTCCATCGCTCGATTCGTGAATCACTCCTGCGAGCCCAATTGCCGCATGGAAAAATGGACTGTCGCCGGAAAGCCGCGCATGGCGCTTTTTGCCGGCGACCGTGGGATCACAACGGGACAGGAACTGACCTACGACTACAATTTTGAGTGAGTGTTTTTGCCAGTACCAGTCTCTTGAAACACCATATTGACATGCCAAACAGCCCGTATTCGCAAAAGAACGTTCAACAGTGTCGATGTGGCTCGTCCAATTGTCGTGGTATTCTCGGGCCGCGTCCCAAAGAAAAGGATCAACGTTCGAAGGAAAGGGACGCGAAGGCCGAAACCCAGAAGAAATCCCGCTCGACTACGAGCAAAGCCAGCAAGAAAGTTACGAACGCGAAACGCAGAATTGGCAAGGCATTGGAAGGGTCCACCTCGCGCCTCAATAAGCGGAAGCTCCTAGGCTCCCAGTCGCTCAAGGCGGGTGTCAAGAAGGCTGTCTCCAAGGCGACCTCGAGATCTCCTGCAAAGACAACGTCAAAGACGGCGAAGAATGCTTCCAAGTCACCCTTGCCCAGGAAGCGCCCCGTCAAGAAAGAAGAAACCAAGTCTGCCAAGAATGTCAAATTGCCCAAGGTGAAAGCCACGACCAAGGCCAAGACGGCGGTTCGCGTCACGAAACCAGTAGGGTCAAGACAAGCTCAGACCAAAGCAAAGGCTTCATCAACAACCAAACTCAGTCGTCCATCGGAAGCGACAAAAGCCAAGATCATTGCCGCAGCCAAAGGCACAAACGCAAGGAGTCGCACGAGTCAGAAAACCAACAATAATACCAAGGCATCCCCCAAAAAGGTCACCAAGGGATCTCCTACCAAGGCAGTTGGTAAGGCAAGTCCACGGACGAAGGCGACCACAGCCAGAAAGGCAAACAACAAGAAATAAATGAGCGTCAACCTGCTTCGACTAACACCAGATGTTTCGTTTCAGCTCTCGACAGCAACCCACCCGATGTCTGTGCGATCGGCCGATTACTAACTAACAGGCGTCTTCAATATTGAAGGCGTTATAACTCCTATACTTCTCTCCGAGCTTTAATCCCCTGAACCCCCTACCACCTAACCCCCTTGATCCTTCTTGTGTCCTCGTCTCCCCTAGCCTCCACACCCTGACTGTCCTAGTCAATTGATTATTCACACCTCGTCCGTTTCTGTATTCGATCCCCCCTTTTCTTCTGTTTTCCTCGGCATATGTTGAACGTTGGATGCTTGCTGCAGTGAACTGAATTGAATTGAATTATTGGTCTGGCTTGTGATGGCGTCTTCTTTGTTTCCCCCTTTTTTGCTTCAACTTTCCCCTGTCCTTATTCTATATTCCTTCTCTCGGCCCAATTCCGTCCTGTCCTGTCTCGTGTCTTGTCTAGAGCCAGTTTGGCTCGAGGTGACTTGATTGACTTGACTTGGCATCGATATCTCATGGGCCTTTCTACCTATTATTATTTTGTTCCCATTACATCTTGATCTGATCGTAAACGATTTCGAAACTAGTTTGAGGATTTTTCTTTCTTTTATCTCTGGGCTGACGTGACGAGACCTCTTCTTTATCAAGTTTGATGATTTTTTTTTTGACTTGCTTTTTCATGTTATTATTTAGTTAGTTATTTGAGATAGCTTACTTAATTCATTGGAGAATAGTTCCTGTCTTTTTACAATGTCTATTTCCTTCCCTTTCTCTTCTTTCCCCCTTCAAGCAATCAGAGTTAGTTGTCTTTTTTAAGAGTGAAAAAATATAGATACATATGGACCCTGTTTTTCTACGATAGTGCAGATTCTTTGTATCCCGTCTCGCTGAGCGACGCCTTCACCAGTGCCCACGCCAGATCAATCATCTCTACTTTCGACAGCATTGGCAATTGCATTGAAACTTTTGTGTAATGGCTGCCTGGTCTGGTTTAGCGTGTATAGGACCCACAGTGGGTTTCGTGTAGTGGTACTTCAAGCATCTTTCTCCACAATCCGAGGCACGTTGAAAGGTCTCTATATAGTAATACCCTAGCTCAACAAGTCTGTCGGACAGCTGCGTGGCCTAGAAATGACGCACATGTGTCAAGATTGTCTCGTTACAATCCTAAAGCCCCTGCAATTATATCAATATAGAATAGATAGAAATTAAATCTTTATCTATTTTGGATCAAGATCATAACTATCAACCAAGCCCCGAACTGCAAAACTGGTCAAGAAGCCCCCGGGGCCATGGCAAACTGACTGGCGTCAGCACGGTAACAGCCTATCAGGCCTTCATTACTCTCGGGGTTATAGGTAGAAAGATAAGACTGCGGGCTTGATCAGTCTATGCCTAAGAGAAGCGAATTACTACGTGTCTCGCTAGGGGGGTTTTTTTTTAGCTATTGATTACAAGAGGATTTCCCAGCGGTCAAATTGCAACCAGGGATAATATCTTCCTTCCGGATATAATCTGGAGATATGTTCATTAAGGCGATTATAATCCCGAGGTAACTTGATAAATTACGCGCGTCTGAAGACTACGAAATCAATTTCCTCCTTGCCGTGGACCGTCGTGTTCACGGAAATCTGACCTCCTCCCGGAAAATCATGCTCTGTGGAGTGTCCCCGGGAGGTAAACACAGTCCAGATGCCCGATGGAAGGTTCTTAACGTCGAAGGCGATATCAGCCCCCCGACCTGTCCACTCACGGACAGTGAGGATCAAATCACCACGCTGCTGGTCCCATAAACCTCGCAAACAGTCGACGCCTTGCGATAAATCAAGCCCATCCACATACGGCCAATCAGCCAGGATATCTTTCGTCCACGGGCCGTCAAACAATTTCTTCTGGCCGTCCTAGACGTTCAATCGCGCGTAGCCGATCGCAGCGTTGCCTGAGAAAGGGTCCATATGTGTCCAGCGACCCTCGTCGTCCGTTGCTTGATCATTGCGCGGATAGTACAGTTCGCCGTTTTCCCAACTCCGAGAGCCACTGGACGACATATCCGAAGGTCGGCTCGTTGTAGGGGAACTTGATTCTTGAGCGATTTGCTTTGTAGAATTCCCGAGCGTCCTGCAAAATCTGCGACGGGTCTTTGAGATCCGTCCCCCCCCGAGCGAGAGTGGCCCCGTAGGCACCGGCAACCATGGGATTCTGGAGCTCGATTTGACCGTCAATGTTCGTAATGAATCCAGTGGCGTGGTTGGTGAAGCCGACACGAACAAATTCGGGGTTCCAGGAGTTTATGAATGCAGCGGCCCTAGAGTGCATTAGAAAGATATCTAGGAACGGGATGCACCCCTCTTACCACGCGGTAAATCCCACACTTTTCGCAGTCACCACTTGACTCTGCTTCAACATAAGCCAGTCTTTGTAGAGGTCGTTTCGAGAGATCATTCCGTGCTTTTCTAACGCGGACTTATATTTCTCAAGAACCTCGTCCAACACGTTCGTACCATCACGCACATCATTCATGCGGATAGCAATGATCTGTCATTATCAATCATCAGTTTCGCTACCAGGGAAAATATACTCAGTCAAGGGCAAAACAAACATACCGGAAACTGATTACACGCCACGAACACCAAATTCGGCTCACAGCACACCCCCACCCATTCATTCCGCTTCATCTCCTCCAGCACAGCTTTTTGCAAACTCCGATTATCATACTCGAACATCTTCGGCCCCATCCCCCAGAGCAGGGTATTCCATCGAAAGCTCAAACTCCCCGCCCTCTCAAATTCATCGTCATCGAACAGCATCGCATAGAGACTCGTCATGAGCAGCAGATGACCACTATACATGATGTTTTCCCTCACGACCGGATTCGCCCACGGCCTGCGGAGCTCCTTCAGGCTCGGGTCGACCATGATCCCGGACTGGGAGGTGAGGTACCAGTATGACCACATGTCGCGGTGGAGCATCTTGTGCACTAGACGGCGGAGTAATGGCTTGAAGAGGCCTCGAAGGGCAGGGAGGCGGTGGTAGTGCGTTAGGGCTGAGGCGTAGGTCATTGTGGCTAGTTGGTGGCGGTATGCGTCGAGGAACTCTTGTGCGGGCTCCTGGGAGCTCGTGTGAGGCCAGTCGCCATCAGGGACAGAGCTGAGGTTGTAGAAGTGGCGGAGGTGGCCTACTTGGTCGAGGGATAGCTTGGGGTATTGCGAGATATCGAATGGCAGTGAGATGTCGCCATCGTCAACGGCAGGGGACACTCACTAGGTGGGCGGAGTATGTGGTTAGTCAGTACTGACAGGAATCTAGGGTAGGTTTTTATACAACCTAGAAGGCTACTTGAAGTGGCTCCCTCTACCCCCGTACGGTGTGTATACTCCGTAGTTGAATACTAACCAGCAAGTCACCCCCACTTCGTATTGCGAGTCAATGTCACTTTTTTATGCTTCAATACTGCCATAAATATAAGCACTAAACTCCATACTCTATACTACAGGTCGTTGACCCTCCTTCCGCTAGATAAGCGGGAGGGAAGTGGACTACCTGCACACATTTGCCTTTAATAGAAGGCGGTTTACCTTATATCATTATAGATATCGTATGATCTTGAATGAAATAGACTTCTTCCATATTAGGAAAGTATTGTGCAGGTAGTCCACGGCAAGTAATGGCGGACAATACACGCATAATTCAAGGATTGACTCCGTAGGCAGGTCCGTAGTAGCCGGGGGCAGCTCACTTACAATGAAAGAACAATATGACGTTACCAGACTAGAAGAAGAGGAACGGATAAGATGAAGCATGTATGTATTTCAAAGGCCCTTCCTTCAAACACAAGCCAACTAAATGGCATCAAACCAAACCAACAAAACCTGCGCCCGTCTCTTTTGAAAAGATAGAAACTAAGTAAGAAATCCAATAATCGCTCGTCGTACTTGACTTGAATAAATACACATGAGTGAATCAGGAACAAGGAAAAAGGAAAAAATACATCTAGATCTAGATCTAGCTGGTTCTAAGAAGCCTCGTCATTTGCAGACGGAGCCGAGGGATCTGGAACTGTAGCAGCGGAGACCGGTGCTGCCGTTGTCTCGCTCTCTTCTTGCTTGGTCTCGGGCTTTGGTTCCTCAGCCTCGGGCTCAGATTTCGGTTCCTGCTTCTGTTCCTGCTTCTGTTCCTGCTCCTCCTCCTTTTGCGTCTCCTGTTCCGGGACGGCTTCTGGAGTTGGGTTCTTGGGTGTAGCTTCAGCAGCAGCGGGTGCGGGTGCGGGTGCGGGCTCATTGGCCTCGGTGGAAGCAGGCTTGGTATCTTCGACGGCTTCTTCGACGGCTGCCGAGATAGGTGGAGAAGAGGTCTTGGGGGCTTCGGTAGCGGCAGGTTCCTGTGGAGCGTCTGCTGGTACATCAGACTGGGGAGGTAGTTCCTCTGGCTGAACACCAGACCGTTCTTCTGCTGGCTGTAATGGTTGTTCTGAGGGCTGCTCGGGTTGCGATTCGGTTGTTGGTTCTTCTTTTGACGGTTCTGCCGACTGCTCCTCTGCGGAAAGAGCCTCTGCCGATGGAGAAGCCTCAGCTGGTGCTGGCTCTGCGGCTGGTTGCGGTGCTTGTTCAATGGATGGCTCCTCAGTCGGAGGTTCAAGCTGTTCCTCGATCTTTTCCGTGACTGGCTCGGTAGGCTGGGGCTTGGGGTCTTGAGTATTCGGCTCTGTGAGTTGCTCTGAGGATGATTCTGTAGCCGGGATCTCGGTGGGTTGCTGAACGGTTTCTTCAGCGGGGTTTTCGGGCTGCTCCTGAGAGATTGGCTCTGCCGTTGGTGCCTCAGGTGCCACCGCTGTTGTTTGGTCCTTGTTTTCAGCCGAAGGTTCCTCTGATTTGAGTACTTCAGCGGTTTCTGGTTGAGCAGACTCATCTTTGACAGGGGTCTCCTCGACCTGCTTCTCAGGCTGCGACTCGCTCGGTTCATCCGTTCGACCTTGATCGGCGGAGTTGCCTAGGCTGGCCTCTAAGCTGCCCAGAAGGTCAATGTCACTGTCTACTTGTTTCTCGCTCGGCTGGGCATCTGTCTGTTCTGGCACAAACTCCTCCTGGGCACGTTCGGGCTGTGGTGCTTGCGTAGGGCCTGTCGGGATCTCCGTAGTCTGCTGCTCAGTCCGTTCAGGCTCTTGTGCCACCGAGTCACTCTGATCGGCCATGACTACATCTTCGGGCTCCTTTGCTTCAGCGACGGCAGGCTGTTCAGTGTTTTGGCCCTCGGGAAGTTGCATGGGCTCTGAAGTCTGGAAAGTCTCCTGGGTATTTTCCTGAGGTGGTGCCGTAGCAGGTTGTTCCGATGTAGTTCTCATATCTGTTGAAGCGGGTTCGGGTTGATCGTCGGTCATCTCGACATCCTCTGCGGGTTCCGTCTGGTGTGTGAGCTTTTCAGGCGCAGCAGGTGTTGCCGATTCAGGATGCGACTGTGAGTGAGCTTCGGGCGCCTGGGGTAGTGAAGGCTCGGCTGGGGACTGTGAAGGCAACTCCGAGGACGGCGCTGAAGTAGCAGCTGGGACTTCAGTAACCGTCTGCGGAGCGGCATCTGATTCCGCAGGCGCTGCTACAGGCGCGGGGACCTGTTCAGCGACCGGAGGCTCGGAATCAGGAGCAGGCGTGGGCTCAGGTTCGGCGCTGGTCTGCGGCAGTGGGGTTTCGGGAGTCTTCGCATCGAGCATGGACTCATCGCCCTCACCATCCTCGCTGTCATCACCCTCATCACCGTCGTCATCATCATCATCCTGACCAGCCTGCTCGCCCCGAGACGCGTCTGTGTCCTCTTCCTTGCGACCAGGCTGCGCAGTACCGCCCGCAGCACCGGATTCGGCCCCGTGCACCGTGGCGGCATCGGCCCCATCCCCAGGAGCAAACATGACCTTCTTCCTCCTACCTTTTCCAAAACCCTTGGCCTTGCGCTTAGGAGGAGGAGGGCGTCTCTTCGGCGGAGTCATGACCGACACCGAGCCTGCCTCGGCAACTACCACGCCTTCAGCATTGACCACACCGACGCCTTCGATAACTGTACCCGGGGCGGGCGCTTCAGGGGTAATCGTGACTTCGGTATTTTCGACCGCCAACTGGGTATCGTCTGTGACTTCGCCTTCGATCCGATGTCCTTCAGGGACCCAGGCTTCGTAGATCGAGATATTCCCACTCGCGGAGTCAACCTTCCTGAAGCGGGTCCTGCGCATCGGGGTAGGATTGCTAGTCGAATCAGTGCCCGCGGCCGTCGCACCGTATAGCGAAGGCAAGCCGGCGCGTCGCTTAGCGAGGAACTCGACCTCCGCCGCCTCCAGATGCCTCGGGACTGCCGCCCACTTGCGAGCGACAAAGCTGCGCTCGGCACTCTGAATCAGCGGCTGTTCCTCCACGTCGGTGACTTCCTTCTCCTCGTCTTCGGAATCCTTGTTGGCCGGTCGGATGTAGACGCAGCCGGCGCGAGCGGCGCGGAGCAGAGCCCGACTCATCGGGGTCAAGAGGTGACTGTCCCTAGGCATGGGGTGTTCGGGTAGTGAGGTTTTTCCACCGGGACCTTGCACAAGGGGATCGGCGTCATCCAGCTTCGGCACCTGCGAGATGGTCTGGGATTGGCGCGTCCATCGTCGGACGGGGAGGCCCTCGAACACGTCGTGATCGATCTTCGAACGGTTGGCATTCTCGCCGAATTGGCGGCCGGAGCGCGACGATCGGAACTGTAGAGGGTCAATCAAGTCAGATCCATGCAAATAAAGCTACTTGTTCATTGACAAGTCCAGTCGCGGGCAGTGCATTGGTGAATATTGGCGAATGGACTGAGCGCGGAGGAACGTACAGTGGGTGGCATGGTGCTACTGTCGTCCCTCTAGGGGCATCGAGAAGAACCGTGGGAAAATAGAGAATTTAATGGAGCCGAACGCAGCGACAGTGAAAGTCCCGCGAATGCAGCGGCAAAAGAGAAAGAAGGCAGTGGCCGACAAGCCTGACTGGGCGGAGAGTTGACGGAGAGTCGCCGTTGCGATGCGAAGCGCGGCTGCTCCGTCGGCGGTGCCACGTGACCAACACCGCGATTGCTCACCAACAGAGGAACTTCTCCAGGTCTACAGCAGGGCTACAAGCAGTTCTACCAGGCAGCAGTCGCCAGATGAGCGAAGAATTTTCATTGCAAGGGATAAGGATCAGTGCTACCAACAATGTAAATGGGTTCATTAAAAATACAGAGAGCACCCCAAGTCTAAAAGATTCGAATCACTCCGAACGTGGCGCTATCTTCCTCGTACTCCTTTTTGCCAATACCAAAATAACACCCACCCCCTCAGTATCAGTAGATCGACAATTTAGTCCCAGCTATAGAGCCCGTTAGAAGAACTGTACTATAGTTGAAAACATCAACGGAGGGCCAGAGGGAAACTCACCCGGTATCCTTCTGACGGACAATATCACCTTCTCCGCCGGTTTGCTTTCCCTATTGCCAGTCGTCAGTCCAGGGTTCTAATATAAGCGTCGTGCATGAATCATTGCCAACTAACCGTCTTTTGGCCTTCGACCACAAGCTTGTCAAACTGGTAGAACTGACTGATTATAGTTTGCCTCTAATCCCGACGTCAGCAATCCATTGAAATTGTATGTTGCAAGTTGCAAGTTATTCCCAACGCTATCCGTGTCCGGCAGGGTGGGAAAATTGGAGACCGACCTTCATCATGCGCAAGTTCTGCAGACCATCCTGAATCTGCTCCTGGACCTTCCTAGCCTCCGTTTCGTTCTGGTGCTCCCGGAAAGCGTCCTTCGTCCTCCGACGGGCGTACTCGCGAAAGTTGAAGCTGGAGAATTGGGACGATTGGCGCAGCAGCGATCGGAACTATAATTGAAAGGGCACGAGCGACCGAAGTTAGTCTGTCTGTGGACGTGAACGCGTGGGGAGTCGAAGCTTTCGAGAGGAGACATGAACATACCAAAGATCGCACCTGGAAGGCAGTGTCTCGCTGTAATGTGGGCACCGACATGATGGATGGATTGAAAAAGCACGAGGGGTGGAGACGATGTATATTGGAGAGGAATATATCGTCGGAAAAGGTGGAAGTAGCAAGGTGAAAAGCGATCGCCTGGCAGAAGTCCGATGGCCGACTAGAGTACTCCGTTGCCTCCGACTTTCCCGGTTTTAGATCAGCGTTGTCGCAACGCAGTGAGATATGACGAGCGAAAAGGTCGGATCTGTCTCGTAATCGCTTCGACTCCTGGTTTCCGCGAAAATATTCACAGAGCGCCGGATCGGAATATTCGAGGTCGCAAAGCACGAGTGGCGTCCAGCCGAGAGAAGCTGCGCTAACGAAAGGGCGCGGGGAGGCTGAATAATGCAGACCTCCGAGCAACAGATTCCTAGATCTTGACTATCGTACAAGAAATAGAACAGATGAAATCAAAGGAAGTCACTTGTTGATGGGGAGGGGACGGTATGCAAGAAGATAGAAGGGGGAGGAAGCGATGACGGTTTGCGCGGGAAATTCTTTTTATCGACGGAGTTATCGGGCTGCTCGGCCGACCTTCGCCTTTCTCCATCTCCATCTCCAACTTCCTCGCCGCCTGCTCGTCTCGGTCGTATCGCATTTCTCGCGTCACCGTCCCAAGTATTCTCTCTCCATGGCACAGATCCCCACGCCGCCTGCATCCCGGCCAGGCTCAGAAGCCCCCGAGGTCGAGCTCAAGGAAGCTCCGGTCTCTGACTCCTCCGCGGACTCTCCCGCGGACCTGCTGCAGTCGCTCGACTCGCTGTTGGAAAAGTACCTCGACCTTCTCGACCAGCACCAGAAACTCCAGACACAGTTGGCGTCCCGCATCTCCTCGGTATGAAGGACATGTATCTCAATCGATCATCCTGCAACCCTCACTAAAGGAGTTGGGGATATTAGGGATTCTTCTCACTCGCCCAGGCCAACTATACCTGTCCCCCGGGTCGGAGGTATGGCGCCGACTACTATGACGAGCGGATGAAGGCCACTCGAAGAGTGTGAGTGTATATCAATAGACTAGTTCAGCCGCTTTGGTCACTGTCGGAATACACGTTAACCAAGCTGCATTCTTAGAGCTCTGCAATCTCCTCTAGACCCGACAAACGATGCCACCGTGACCGATCGCGAAGACCCGACCGGAAAAGATGAATCGAAGACCATCTTCACAATTGAACCAGTTACGAACGAAAGTTCCGAGACCCTTTCTGAGACGAAACCAGACGACAGTCCGAAAGAAGCGCCCGACACGAATGTCGAGGATTCAGAGTCCACAGAATCGCCCGGAGAGACCGATGCAGACTCGACAGCTGCACCGAAGCCTGAACCCGTGAAAAAGAAACCCTGCTCCTCGGACCCTATCCGGTGGTTCGGCGTCCTGGTCTCTCCTCATCTCCGCAACGCTCAGAAATCATTCACCGATGTGTTAGAAAGCCCTGTGCCACAATTGACAAGCACGGCGTTCGAGATGCGAGCGCTGGAAAGCGAAATCAATCGCGTAAGGAGCATGTTAGGGCCAGCAGGAAGTGACGACAAGTAGACCTGCGCGCTTTCCAAATGTATATTTCCATGTCATTGATGGACGTGATTCCTTTTCGGCCGGCCATTTACGGAAGGGAGATAATTCTTCTATCCTCGGATCTCATAAACAAATGAATCGTATGATCGTAGAGATCTGCTCCATAACTTAATCCCAACAATTCGATCCACAAATAAGTGACGTATCCAAGATGATTTTACTCTGTGCATGGTAGAATAAACAACAACGACGCATTTGAATTATTTATTTATTTATTCTCTTTCCTCCAACGAGCCCACCGTGCGCTACGGAGTATAACTACCTTACAGAACATCCACTTCCGTCCCAGCAGCAGGAAACTGTTGTTTTACATAAAGCCAAGCCCACTTCGATATGAAATCCCACAGGATATATGAAGATTCCCCTTTAATTCCCTCGAGTTGAACACATACCAGGTAATCAGATCAATTAGGTAAAGGTACACCGAGACACTAGCACTCAGTAGTGCTGTAACCTAAGCTGAAGGATGTACATTAACTCCTTACTACGAAGTACATACTACTCCAAGAGGATTCTCATGAATTAAAATAATGGATACGTAATACTAATAAGGGTTAGATCCGGCAGGCAGGCACTGGCCGGGCTCTGATCCTGAGGCCCCCATTCCTTGCCCTAAACACTCCCTACTTTAGTTGACGGCGATGTGGAACCGGTTCAGTCGGAATCCGTGCTCGGGTTCCTCGGGTTCCTTCAAATGGTGCAATGGATAGTCTAACTTTATTCAATTAATCTTACCAACATTCGCAGGTTCCCGAGGATCTACTTCCTGGGAAGTTGTGAATCCTGGAGCGGTTCGATTTGGATGCTTGGGGCTTCCTTCTATGATCGTCTATGCCTGCTAGATCTAGACAGTAAGGAAGGAGCTGAATACTCGTATGTCAGAGGCCAAAGTATCACAGTTAAGTAACTATCTTGCAAATTGTTACCAATAACTAACTAGTAGGAGACTACTACCAACATGCCTATCAATACACATAGCGGAAACTCTTATTCTCCTTGTCAGTAAGACCAACCCAAGCCGTCTCATCCCCGACCGTCTCCCCTCCCTGCTGCCCGGCCTGAGCACGATCCCTGCGCTTATTCTCCCAGACGTAGTACTGCCACAGCACGACGGACAGAACACCCGCGGCCGCCTGAGTAGCAAGCACTGCGATCTTAGCCGGCCGGTAATCCGGGGCGTCACGGGCCTGGAAGGTCTGAGGGCCGATGATGTTACCGATGGAAAAGGAACCGGCCACCAGGGCGCTGGTGAAGGCGCGCTTGGTGTATCCGGCGCAGTTGGCCGCCGTCCAGTGGTAGATGACGGGCAAGGGCGCGACGATGGAGTTAACGAGGTAGATGCCGATCAACACGCCGGCGCGGTTGGTCTTCGGCAGGAAGGACAGGAGGCCGCCGCCGATGATGCCCGGGATGCAGCAGAGGAAGATCCAGGCCCATCGGTTGGCGGCCTTGCGGATGCCGATGCCTACGAGCAGGGTGAAGAATATGCTGACGATGCCCGAGGGGGTATTAAGCAGAGCAGAAACGGGGCCGGAGAAGCCGAAGGAGGCGATCAAGGTGGATGAGTAGGTGGTTACTACGCCGCTGGAAACGGATTGCTAGGAGGAAGATGTGTTAGCAGGTGTACGGGTCTTGATAAACGGGATGAAGCTTACCAAAACAACCTGCAAAGTCAACAGCCAGACCTGCACGTCGAAAACGGATTCGATGATGTGCTTGTAGTTGAACTTGGTGTTGTGGATGCCAGTTTGGTTGACACTGACATGCTTGAGGATGGAGATCTTCTCGTCGTCCGATAGGAACTTCGCCTTCATCGGGGTGTCGGGGATGAAGAAGAAAGTGGCAACACCCACAATCACGGTGATCAGACCCATTACCAGGAACATGATCCTCCAGCCCTCGAACGAGTTATGGACATGCTGGAAGCCAAAAGAGATGATTCCTCCGATGATCTGAGCCACACCCAGACCCAGGTACCAGAAGGTAAAGCGAGGGGCTTGTTCTTGCTTCGTATAGTACTGGCTGCTCAGAAGCATCAGGGAGGGCCCGACAGTGGCCTCGAATATACCGAGGAAGATTCGGGACGTGAGAAGAGTCGGGTAGTCTTTGGCACCGGCAGCGGCGGCCGCAGCGACACCCCAGAGAGCGACGTTGATTCCCAACCACTTGGCCGGTGGAACCTTTTGCAGCAAATATACTGTCGAGCCGTTAGTTCTGTTGCTAGTAGGACGTCCAGTGGTGGACAGGGGAGGAGTTCACCATTGGGAACCTCAGCCACTAGATAGGCAATGAAGAAAGCACTGGCAGCATCGCTGAAGTTGTTTCCCTTCAGTCCCAGATCGATTTTCATGCCCATGACGGCAGCATACTATGGGGATAGCCGGTTTAGCCGGAACACCCTCGTCTGTGGTAGTACGAAGGGAACTCACGTTGTACATGACCTTGTCGATGAACTGCAAGAAATAACAGCAGAACATGAACGGCATGATGCGTAGATCAATCTTGCGCCGAGTTGCTGCCAGATCAATATGATCGGTATTTTGGTTATCGGCATGGCTGGCCAGATACTCCCAGGCCTGGTCGACCTTGGCCGGGGCTACCGGTTTGGCACCGACATCAGGTTGCTTGGAATCGACTTCCGACATGGTTGAATATCCTCGCTGACTTGAAACCGTCAGAATCAAAGAGGAGCTATAGTTTGGTAGTATCAGGAAGAGAAAATGCCAGCCAGGGGCCAAACTGTATGTATATAAGGAATGTAGGAAGTGCTAGTAGACTCACCAAGGATAGGCAGGCCAAGAAAAAGAAATAAGTAGGACGAGGGGCAAGAGCCAGAAGGCAAAAGCAAAGCAGAGAAAAAAAGGAGATGAAAAGTTCGAATTGCCGGACAAGAGGCAACAGAAAGATAGGCTAATATGAAATGATTCCCAAGTGTGGTACTCTCGCCGAAGCCCCCCCGGTCTAGGCCACCGATAGGTGGCAGTAGTCGATGAACGTGCAATGGTGATATTGCCTTGGTGCATTAGCCCATCAGCACTTTGACTGGGTCAATTTCGACCCTGATCCACGCAGAGTTCAGGGTGGAGAGTTGTGTTACCAATGGCCTTGTTCAAAGTCACACAGGATCAGATCCCTGTGTCTCGTTGACCACTTGCCTTCTTCATCTAGATTAATTCCACGCAGAAGAGAAGAAGAAGGATGGAAAGAGTGCTGGATGGAAAAATAAATCAATAAATAAAATTAAAAAATAAAGCATACGAAAAAGAGGAAAAGGAAAAAGGAGAGAAAAAAAGCAAAGGATTGGCCAGGGTTCCGTGGGATTGGGACGATGCAGGCAGACCGCATCGAAGCCCTTGATATACGTAGGGTTCTCACGATCTTGATATCCCTTGCGGAATTTTGATCCCACTGCTGGTTCTGCGTCTATACGCCGATCCTTCTTGCTATTCACGATGGGCTGGGTTCACAATGCCACCCCGGAGGTGAACGCACAGTCGAATTATCCTACGATATTGGGAGTATGTTTCTCTCTCACCGGGGCCATGATGGTCGTCGTGTGTCTTCGTCTCTATATCCGGATTCGATCTCGTCGTATGGCCGTCGATGACTACGTGATGATTGTCACGATGGTGAGTTCCAGTCCCATCTGCGTTTGTTCGTGTCTAATCGCCATTCCCGCCATGTTCAGATATTCAGTATCATCTATAACTGTCTCTGCGTGGCTCGTAAGACCTCATTTCTTACCACTTCGCCCCGATCGCGTTCCTCGTCCTGACCGATTTGATGTTAGAAAGTCGATATGGTTTAGGGCTTCCGCTGGTTCTTCGGCCCAAGGCCAATCTCGGATACTACATGAAGGTGGGAAGGTTCGGGTCTCTTGATATGCTTTCCTCGCTGAGACTTGATCCAATCATCTAGTTGAATTTCGCCGGTCGACCGTTCTATCAGATGGGCATAGCTGGATTCAAGGCGGCGCTATGCCTCAGCTATCTGCGTCTCTTGTCGGGCACATCGAAGAAACTATACCGGGCCGTGATCTGGGCTGTTTTGATTATCTCCACGTTGGGACACTTTGCTGCGACACTGGTTCTCATTTTTAACTGTCGTCCGGTCGGGAATTCTCTCTTCTGTCTCTCTTTCCTTGAATTGAAGCTGATATAAAAACAGGTTCAAAAATCGTGGGATCCGACCACCGAAGGAACATGTCTTCCCTTCGGAGCCACCAACTACGCTCTCGTGGCGTGGACGATACTCTGCGACGTGGTCATCATCTTCCTGCCCATTCCACTCTTGCTGGAACTAAACGTCAAGCCGGCGCAGAAGGCGGGTCTGCTGTGTTTGTTCCTTCTGGGGCTGTTCACCACCGTCTGTTCAATTCTCCGACTCACCCAGATCAGCGTGATCGCCTACGGGGACGGAAATTCCACGATGCTCGTGCTCTGGGGCACGATCGAGTTCAATGTCGGCGTACGTGATGATCCTGATCCAATTCATTTCCACCGTCTCAGCCCGATCCTCGCACTAAATCAACACTAAACCCTTCGGCCCCTCAGGGTGCCATTCCCCGCCAATCAAGGCCTGGCGGATGCCTCCCGAACGGCCGAAGGAAAAGAAGCTTAGATGAAGTCACTAACGGACCTTTAAGAATATTATTACGTGCTTACCTTTCCTCGGCCCTCTACTCAAAGGGTTCGTCAGCGATTTTCAGTCCCGAAGCGCCTCCAAAGGAAAATACCGCACCGACTCGCACTACGTCCTGCAGTCCTACTCAAAGGATGACCGGCTGCACGGTACCAACGTCTCCAACGTCTCTCAGATCGCGTCCTCAAAACCGAAACGGACTCCCAGTGAGGAACTGATCCTAGACAACGGCAGCGATTCCGAGACCACCGGCAACAACGGCGCCATCAAAATGACAGTGGAGTATCGCGTCTCCATTGATCGAGAGGAGAGCCGTTGAAGTCTGGACTGCACGACGCCTTGAAAAGAATTAGTCATATACAGTTTAATCTTGCTAGTCCGCTAGCCCGGCAGGCTAGGAAACACTCCTTGAAGAGGGATAATCTCATAATACACACTTTTTTCTTCTGTCTCAAGTGACTTGGGAGTCCACGCCACTAAATGCTCGGTGGCAAGCCTTCGCGCGAGAGGATCACCGAGACAATCCTGCGACGAGCCATCCTCCGTCACGGAATATGGTCTGATTGGGGATACTTGCGTTGACGCTAGAAAGCAATCCCTGTCAGTGCAACCTCACTATCACCACCATGACGGACCCACTATAGATTAAACTCTGGCGCCTGGACAATGGTGGCCGACTGGAGTCTACAGACCATTCCGTCAGCTTTGTTTGGACATCCCGATGCCGAGAGTGCCTAGGATGCTAGGATGCTGCCAGGATTGAGGCCTTTCCTCGTCGCCGCCACGGATTAAGCCTTCCGGATGGATTTTCTTTCCCCCTGGATACTTAATTTGCATCAGTAGCGCCGGAGTATTCAAATTGAGTGGCTAGCCTTGTCGCCGTCATTTTCGGCCGGGTATGGCTGTAATTGAGCCATAGATCAGAGCAGTCATAGTAAGAGTAGTTGGAAAGGCAGGCTCGTATCCGCCACTTCGTATCATGTCGGAGGAGGCCTCCAATTTCTTTTGCTCACAGTCGATCCGATTATATCCGGGGCAGATCCCTTGATGCGCCTTGACCGCCCGTCTGTCAAGTCATCGCATCGTACCTATCGCACCTCCCCATCGTGCCCGCATTCCACCGAATTCTGAAAACCAACGACAATGAAAGAAGAAAAGAACCAGGCCACCAATTTGGCCCCGAGACCTGAATCGCTGCCGATCCTAATTATCGGGGCGGGAATCAGCGGTCTCATCCTCGCCCAGTATCTTCGTCGATCAGGGATTGCCTATCAGATCTTTGAGCGCGATGCGTCGATCAGCGCTCGAGCCGGCGGTTGGGGCCTAACTATGCACTGGGCACTACCTGCCCTCTACGAGCTGTTGCCCGAGGATGTCAAGGTCCAGCTCCCGGAGAGCTTTGTGAACAAGGAGGCCGTCCAAAATGGCGACAAGGGCCGCTATCAGTTCTTTGACCTGGCCACGGGGGAGGCGCTGTGCAGCGTCCCTGCTGCGGAGCGCATCCGAGTGAGTCGCTCGCGGTTCAGACAGCTTCTGACGACGGGGGTGGACGTCCAGGTAAGTATTCTTTGCCTTTGCTACTCTTATCGTTTCTAACAGGGGTACGTCTCCCTAGTGGTCTAAAACCCTCGAGGATGTCCAGTATCACGACGATTCAGTCACCGTTCGCTTCGGAGACGGCACCTCGTACCATGGCGCTATCGTAGTCGCCTGCGATGGCTCGCACTCTCGTGTCCGCAAGTCTCTGTACCCATCGAATTATCGAAATGCACCCTTGCCCATTCAGTTACTTGGAGCCTCAACTAGGTACTCGGTCGAGCAAGCGGCCGCCGTGCGAGCTCTAGATCCATACTTCTTCCAAGGAACGCACTCGGAGTCGAACGTATATCTCTATTTCAGCTGTGAGCTACCCAGTCGCTATCGTGATCACATGTATTTATCACAATATGAAAACAAGCGAACTCCTTCTGATATAATTGAAATCCCAGTCCTCGACAGTCCCTTCAACTTCGATGACAGCCCGGACGGATACCTCTGCCAGGTCATCGTCTCCTGGTCTGAAGACAGAGGAATCGATATCCCAGCCGGAGACAAAGAGCGCATCGCCCTGATGAAGTCCCTTACAGGAGACTGGGCCGAGCCATTCCGATCCCTGGTCCACGATCTGCCCGACGATGCCGACGTAGTCTCCATTAAAATCGAAGACTGGATGCAAGAGCAGGGAACAAACGAGCAGCCGCGAGCGGTGTTGCTAGGTGATTCCGCTCACTCAATGACCATGTGTGAGTCTAGTCTCTCTTTCTACTATCCTCTAAGGGTTTGAGATCAATTGCTTATATTTGTGATGTCGGTATTGACGCGTGTATAGTTCGCGGAGAAGGCGCAAACAACGCCATTGTCGACGTGCTTGATTTCACGAGGAGAGTTAATCTAGCATCGATCAGGTTTGTTCCTCCCTCGGAGTAAATATGTGCTTCACACAGGGGTAATGTATCTAACTCTGGTCCATATAGTCAATCATCCACGGCTTCTATCCGCGACAGCGTCAGGGAATACGAAAAGGATATGACTTCACGAGCTGGCCAGTCGGTGGAGAACTCTCGGAAAGCCTGTCTGGACGCGCACAACTTTTCGATTATCAAAGCGGGGAACAGTCCTCTTGTTGCGCGGAGAGTGCTTAAATAAGGTAGCTTGACGAGACTCTAGCCTGAGTTGACTAGGCCCAGAGATACAGGCCCATGGAGCTTCTAGGGCCATAGAAATATTATGGTTTATGAATTAGTAGCTACGTTGGATCTTGTAAGTTTAATAGCTTCGCTAAAAGGGTTTGTTTTCTTCGAATTTAAGGAATCTCCTGGCCCTGTAGAGATACATCCCAGTGATTTGACACATGTCAGCACAATCTATTCCCCTATGGAATATCTCTATTATCTTAGAGAGAAATTCTCGAGCCTCCATATCTTGAACCTTCAATAGATAGGCCTCACCAGGTAAGTATAATGTTGATCGATTGGGGATGCTACTTGCCAGATTCATGAATACGCCGATTTTGCCCGTCTTAAATTCCTCATTCTTAGCTATGCACAGACTTACCCATGAAACCAGAGTATCAATTCTCACTACACCTTTGACATCCATTGTGTATGGGCATACAGGAAAAAGGGTTCCTTCTCATCGTACCATGTTTCTCATAATCATCACTACCTCGATCATTTCGTCTCTTAGGCGTACCGTCCACAACCTCAAGTCAAAAAGAAGTATTGAACCAAATATTTGTTTAAAACAAGCCCACATAGAATAAGTAGATGCTTAACATTGAAGTCATTACATCCGTACTTCTTAGCATTAGCATACTCTAAAAAGTGTACTATAGACAGATTTCTCCATAAACATCTACCAGGAGCGAGTTCCCAGTTTCTATATAGTGAACAAGCAAGAAATAATTCGAGTAACTGCTCTTCACTAAGATATCGTAGAACTTCTCTTTTGTTCTACATAAAGAACGTCTCGATAAAATCTGATATGCTCTCTAATAGAATACTTTTTGAACGCAAGAGGATTGACGTGTCCAAGGTCGTCAGAAAAGCTGATAAAGAATGACCAATATGACATTGTGAGACTAAATTAACAGTCTTTGGGCAGTCTTATTATTCACTGGGAAGATATTAATGACGCCAGCGTAGCCGATGAGCCATTCCAGGGCCTAAAATGGGTGCATTGGGCCAAATAATAGGTATTCACCGAGTTACACAGCCCGGCGACTCGACCAGGCAGTAATTTTGGATTTCCGCAATTCGACGTCACAACTCCTAGGAGGGGAGCTTGTTCGAAGTATAGTGAGAAGGTGATGCTGCCGGTGATAATGGTTGAATGGCTCGCTGCCCCTTCTACTGGTAATTCGTGGTCTGACTGCAACTACAAGGGCTCGATTACATTGCTGCAATGTATGATGGTCAACTTTGCAGAGTTTCTAGCATGTCATCCGTTTGTGGGCGTCTTGAGGTTGGTTCTTCGGTCGGCAAACCATCTCTATTAAGGCAACTGGCAAGGAAGCCCAAATTCCCCGTGAAAGGTAGCACAGCTGGAACTGATAGCAACACTGCGAGCATTGGGATGCTTACCATTGACGATGGATTCTATGTATCTCTCGAGTCAGATGCCTAAAACGTGAGTTCAGTGCAAATCTACGAACTGAGGTAGATGTGTCAATTATACAGTCTATTGTTTTATACCCTGATTTAAGTCCTTAGATGATGCTTCTGAAGAGAAGGAGGACTAGGAGACTGTTTTACATCTCTGTATCAGTCTTAATACTCCGAACCATCAATGGCTTGTCTTTGGTACACACTTAACCACATATGTATGACTTGAGAAAACTAACCTACGAAGTTGGCCATGATATTTACGGACAGGAAGATCACGAAAGAGAGCTGTGAAGCAAGAGAAGGTAAAAAGAAAACCACCGGTCCACCATATATATACTTAAGGTATCTACCCTTATACTTCATAAACTCGCAATAAATGAAGGGTCGTGTTAGACCGACACCCCCACGTGATGTACTAGTCCTATTCAGGCATTTCCTTTTTTGGCTGTATTATAGGGTTCTTATCATAGGGTAAGCTATATATTCGCCACCAAGTGCGTATGCTGAATATTGTATGTTGCTATCGCCGTCGCCGTCATTATTACTGCAGCACGTTGCTGTATACAGTAATAATGGCTTCATTAAATGGCTATCTTCAAGGCTACGAGAGCGACGATCCTCCCAACGAGCAGTGGAATGAGCAATTCGAAGAAGAGGAATTGAATGAGCAACTTCATGATCGTATCCCTCTTCCCCCCGGACTACAAACTCAACAATTCGATTCATATGATGAAGTCATTGAAATCCTCAACGCTCATGGACATGATTATGGCTATGCAGTCAATAAAAAGCGCGTTAAAAAAGTCAAATCTGGCTCCCATATAAAGAATGTATGGATTTAATGTTGAAAATCGTTCGGACTTCTAACTAGACCAAAAAGCAAGGCTGACTGATGGTTCAGTCCTTGTAGTACTTGATATATCAACAGATTGCACCCCAAGTGAATTGGGTTTTGCTAGGGTTTGGCTTCTTAATTCGGCGGGGTTTTCATTCAAGATTTTTAGGTTCTTGATAGGATCTGCCCTTACTCCCTTGTTCATTTGTGCTCGATAAACATAGACCAGCGTCGACCGGCATTATCTCTAAAAGAAAGTGACATTAGAGACCCGATATGTTTGACACGGATCTGCCAGGTTACTACTCTGTACAGAGTGAAATGTTTCTCTCTGTCCATAGACATAATTTACTGACGGCAGTCCTCTGTTCTATAAATATATCTAGTCTACAATAGACCAGAGCATAGTGATATAAAATCGTGATGGAGAAAGCCGAATGTGGGTATTAATATAAAGATGCTGCTAGTTCAGGATCTATTGATACTCGGAGACTCGGACACCACCGAGTATTAATTCAAAAGCAATGTAAAAAGTCGGCGCTTTGGATTACCCAAGGACTTTATTTATCGAGCATGATCCATTTGGACAAATATAGCATCACTAGGTGGCAGGAACGGAGCCGTCAATCGATCGAGCATATGGGTCAGGGATCCGCAGTCACGGACTATAGGTTCTCTTGAATAAGTTGTATCAGAAACTCGAGGGAGGGGTGAATGAGCACAATCATGTGTTCCACAGAGTTCTCCCAAGGATTTTGATACTTATCGAGTCTCAAGCCATGTCTTATCTGGCCTACAAAGGCCGTCCTCGTTCATTTCGTGCCCGTTTGAATACCCGCCCGTGGCGTCTTCATGATTCTTTGGGCATGCGAGCGTGCCGTTTGTGCAGTGTCTGAGTCATTATTATTGGGAAAAGGAAAGAAGCAACGAGGGAAAGAGGAGCCGTTTTATTGGTCTGGGAGGATACTAACCGTTTTCAGGGGATATAGATTAAGTGGCTTCGAGCTCCGAAGAGTCTAAGAGACCAAGGCCCGTGAACCAAGTTATATTTAGGGAAGTCCCCATAATTCTTCCGTTCTGGGACGACAGTCCGGAGAAGAAATCCTGCTCTAGGAATATGCTGTGATACCAATACTATGCAGCTGCGAATCATAGCAGTACATGCATGGGCATATATTGGTTACACCCGCTGCCTCGAGCGCATGGTTGCGGAGTACCTGGACGGTAGTCCGTATCTCTGCCGGAGTTTGGTACGGACTAGCGAGAAGAAGGAATATGACGGTAACAACGGAGTAAAGGCGGAGGAAGACGTAAGTGCTGACTTTGAGGACCAGTCGGCCACATGGTTGTCCGTTGTAATCTTTAGTTGGGGAACTATTGATTTTAGCTATGAAGAAGAGCTTGCCTAGACTGGGCTGGGGCCCACTCCGATAGACAATGTCTCTTTTTTGCTGTTCATGATTCTTATTTTTGAACGATGAGCTCGATTGATTATGGTTTTGTTTTATTCAAAAAAATTTTTTTGACGATAATGTAGAAGAAAGAAACAAAAAGGGTGAGGGAGGATGGCAAAAAGTCAGGTGGCAGGAAGGCATCCTCAGGCAGCGATGACTTCTTTCCTTCCTTTCTTCCTTCTCCCTCCCTCTTCCTCTTCCGTCTTCCGTCTTCCCCATCGTCCTCCTCATCCTCGTCATCCTTTGGGAAATGCGATCAGCACATCATAATCATAGTCATACGGTATTTTGTCTCACTAGGGCCCCTGCACCCTCGCCTTTAATATCGGCAGATATAGTCCCAGCGCGCTATCGGCGAATAACCCCGTTGGACTAAACCGAAGCCAGCCCACCCCGAACGGTGGAAGCGACACTAGCCGCCGACGGTGTCGTCCAGTCTTCTTGTTCTTCCGCCTCCCACCTCGACGAGGCTGGTTGTTTTTGACTTTCTACTCTCTACAGAAACTCTCTCACTCGGATGTGATTCGCGTTGGTGATATGCAGTCGATCGGTTCAGTGACTGGCTAACGTCCGAATTGATCTTCCCAGGTCAATCCTGGTCAATCCTGGTCCCAGCCTCGGCTTCCCCCTCTTTATTGGATCACGGACACGGGATGCATGGTTTCATGTTGAAATATCGGGGCCGCTTAGCCGCTTTTAAAGTGGTCCCCTCTTCTCAAACTGAGACCTAGCGTCAACCGCCATGCGCTTGGTGTGGTGGTACCTGGTGGATCCTCCCCCGAGATCCGTCCCTCTTATTCGTTCCGGGCGCATGCTCCAGTTATCCGACTGATTCGTTTACTCCGGATCTCAATTTTCAGCCAATCCGTGTCCTTCGCCTATATCGCGTCTTTGTGATGGTTGTCGCAGTTATTCAGGAGGTCCGCCAACGGCTTGCAAAACGCACGCAGCAGAGCAGGAGAGAAAAAAAGGGTGGCTGCCTCGCAGCCCAACAGCTTATGAACGCATCTGAAGCTTCTTGTGTAACGCAACGACGTAATAATAATGGGGGCCTCGAGTATCGACCAGGTTTCTCCCCTTCGCCATGCTGATGTACATGTAGACAGGCTGGCTCTTCCTGATATGGCTTTCGAGTCACTATCAAACGGCCCTCGGTGTCAGCTTCCACGCTTACTTGACTCGGTCCCAACTCCACTCGATCGAACTGGGACCGAAATGGGCCCGTCCTGGACAGGCTGTGCCCTTATCCGAGTCTTATGCGCCCATCCAACGGAGATGAGGCAGCGGAATAATAATATCAATGTTTAAGTTTTGGCTCTAACTTCTCGGAGTCCTGGCAAAAAACCCTTATTTTGATTACCCACCCAGGTGGTGCTATCACACAACGCCCCGTTTGTTCGCGATTCTGGCCTGGTTTTCTTTCCTTTCTTTGCTTCTCTGCCATTTCTCTCTTTAATTCACCAGGGGCTAGAAGCTCTGCTTTTTGATTCATTTTTTTTTTCTGGAACCGTTCGTTTGGTGAATCCGTAAGTCTTGAATTATATCACATAAATTGGATCAGATGGGGCTAACCGATGCTTTCGCCGTCATCCTCAGGGGCTGGATTCTGAATGGACTGCCAGTGATTTCGTTGGAGTTGAGATTTTGCACGAGTTCGATACGATGAAGTTGTGAACCAAATCTTTTCTTCTCCTTCCATTCTTTTCTTTCAACAAAAATTATTCACCCCTTTGCGGTATGCCTTCTTCATCTCATGGCATTATCATGCGCTGCTGGACTGTAGCATTGACTCATTACCATACTTGCGCCGCAGCAGAGGCATTGAGTGCCACCGCAACGTTCTATAAACGTCTTTCTTTTCAATCTTGAGCATCTGGTTCTCAAGTCCCGTTCTTTTCCGAGTGTTTGTATCTTGCTACAGGTCACCACTGTTAAGGATCTGCAAACCTATCATCTTAAGCCATTCTCATTGCTCTCGTTCACTTTTGAATTCAATCTCGACTATTCTGTCGAGCTGGACATTTTCCAACCAAGGATCGTTCATCTATCGACAAGGCTGAAGGAAATTTTGATACAAGTCATTCGTTGCAAGCTCTATTCTATGCTTGCGCAATTACAAAACACTTCATTCCACCAAACCGCGCCGTAATTGCTAACAACTCATCATAATCGCCAATGAATCCCGGGAAGCCTTCCGGTCCCAACCCCAACGGGGCTATGGAAAGAAAGGGCTCAGTTCGCCGGGCAAGGGAGATGCTTGAAGCTGGAAGACGCCCAGAGGCTCGAGGCCCCCCAGCGAACGTTCGACCGCCGCCGCCACCGCGTCCTATCAGGGCGAACCAGGCTCATATGACCCAATGGCCTTTGCCGAATGATAATTTTCAGGGCCCTATGGTTGACCCTAACGCCAGACTGTTCGTCCCCAAAGGTCCTCCGCCTCAGCGACCACCGCGCCCTGACCTGCCATCCCCGTCAGTCTATTCGGAGAGAAGTGTTTCGGATGCTACGCCTAGCCCACTGCATTTTCAACGCCCAGCAGTTCCCTCGTTCTCTCAACCTCTAGGACACCCGCCACCGCCGCCCCGTCCTGTCATCAGAGAACCTGTCCCCCCCAGCCCTACCAGCCCCGAAGCCTCGACCCCTCGAATGTCCGTGGCAACAGATGATCTTTTCAGACAATCTGCGGCCTCTTCGATTGGCTCAATCCCTTCCATCCCAGACTTTCCCTTTCCTGGCCAGCCTCTAACCGCGGAAAGCCAAAGACAGTTTCATAAACAGCCGTCAAACCTTGCCCCGCCTCCATTAGCACAGCTGCATCCTGGTATCAACCGTCAATCCTCCGTTTCACCTATACCTGAGGAAGGATCTGACAGCCCCACCATTCATGAAGGATCTTTCGCATCGAGCAGAGTTATCCCTTCAAGCTGGGGCTCTGCTCGTGCCGAGTCCGATATCCTAGAAACCTACCTCAATGGCGAATCTGATGAGGAACACAGTCCCAAATCCACGGGCGAAGAGCGGAACGTTACTCTTGTCCGACAAGCAAGCCTAGGCAAGAGAGGAGTGCCAGCTCTGCGCACCATCTCACGATCTAACGCAGATTCGCCATTGCCGCCACCACAAGAACCCATGCCAAAACCCGTTCCACAAGAAGCCGCTCTCAAAGAGATTGCTATCGGCGCAACTGACCGAGATTCATTCTCTTCGACATCCACGAGTTCGTCCCATTTCAATCTGGAAAAAGCACCGATTGTATTGGACCTTGGCCACCCACACCCTGTACCAAACCGCGCAAACCCTCATATGGGAGCATTTGAAAAAGAGATAGGCGCTCTTCCGAAGGCCGCTCCAACAATGAGCGATAAAAGGCCGGGCGCTCGGAGACCCCCTCGGTTGGACATGTCGGCTGTTCGCGATGCAGAGAAGCGAGGCAGTCTGACAAGTCTGCCCGACTTGATTCGACGTGCGACGAAATTGGCCTCGAATTTGGAACACGGGCGGACGGCCAGTAGGAATGATCTACTTAACCCTGGTGGAGGTCCCAGATTTGCCGGTAAGTAACCGCACCTATCAGGAAGGACATAGCGACGGGACTGAATGCTGACCTGTGACCAAAGGAAATCAATATCGCAGATCCGGATCAATCAAGGATCTCCTCGCATCATTCCCTCCACCCGCCGCCACACCAGAAGGAGGGCGCGGGTCACCGTGGCCTGTCTTTTTCCGAAGGTCTACTCTGCACCACATCAAGTCTAATGAAACTGTGTCGGAGGCGGAAGGTAACGAGAAAGTTGAAAAGCGCCCTCGTCGTTGTTGTGGAATGCCTCTTTGGCTGTTCATTCTAATCTGTGCCTTGGTCATCGTTATCATCCTCGTGGCGGTGCTCGTCCCCGTCTTCCTTGTCGCCAACAAGAACAGCGGTTCAAGTTGTGAGAGTAACTCGCCATGCGCCAACGGGGGTGTTAGTGTTTCTAGTGGAGATGTCTGCTCCTGCGTTTGCTCGAACGGATATACTGGCTCGCAATGCACGATTGCCGGCGACTCCAGCTGCACCACCACTCAAATCGGCTCAGGCTCTTCGTCCAAGAATGCCACCATGGGCAGCAACCTTCCACGCTTGTTTGACAACGCACAGAGTGATTTTGGTGTGCCTCTGGATTCGGTCACAATTATGGCCCTGTTTAGCCAGAACAATGTCTCCTGCACCACCGAAAACTCGCTCGTTGCCTTCAAGGGCGTGAGCACGGGATCTAGCAAGGACCGTCGCACCCTCCTAGTCGCACCTGATTCCGAACAACCGTCCATCCCAGACCAAGCATCGTCCTCCGACTCCAAGCCACCAACCCCAACCACTCTGAACGTGCGTACACGGACGCTCGCTGCTCGAGCCCCGGCCGGCACTGTGAACGGCATTGTCTTCGATACCTCCGTGCCGACGGGAACCATGCAACCACTGACCTTCACTGGTCTTCCCACGGCAACCCAAACCGAGCCGGCATCGCACACGACCACCACGTCATCTGCTACATCGACCGCAACGGCATCACCCACCTCGACCACGGTCTCCACAAAAGTCGTCGACTTCTCCCGCACCGCTGTGCTTTACATCTTTGAGAAAACCGGGGCCTTCCGAGCCGCTACCTACTCGGAAGAGAAGATCCAAACATACTTATCCAAGTCGTACCCAGACTCCGACCGCAAGGACTTCAGTATTGACCTCACTGATTCCGGCGTCAAGGGCACTTTCTCTTTGGACTTTGAGAAATACAAGATCACCTTGCCGAATGGAGATGTCGTTGGGGGTAATTAATCACAATTGGTAGTGATTTGCGGTAATGCAGTGATGGATTGCCGGACTTTATTTGTCCCCGTGGGGCCTATTTTGTTCTATTCTAATTATTCTACAGGAAGAAATTCCTTATATTATTTTTGCGTTTTTTTTCATTCAATCTTATATATCCCCCGGCTCTGGTTGAAAATTGCGTTCTCATTTCTTACTTTTTTTTGTGCAAGTAAATTACCAACTGACTGACAGTGATTGGCGGTTTGAGCTGTACTGATCGATTTCCAGTAACCTGTTTCGCTTTTTTGCATTGCACTGTATTGCACCCATTGCATGGCATTCGCATTTGCATCGCATTTCTTATCTACTTGCGTTTGGTTTTATAAGTTTATTTGAGTTGGATTGGATTGGATCGGATTATATGGTTAGTATGTTTCTATGTGTACGCCAGCGTCATATTTCTTCGAGTTATTTATTTAGCTCGTTAGTTCGATTCTATAAAAAGCATTACTATATTCATCTATGTTCCGGGTTCATTCCGAGGTTAATTCAACGTGCTCGAAGTTGAGGTAAATTGGATTTGTTATCAATGTATCAAGAATATTCTCTGTGCACGAAACATCCGAATCGATTGCAATATCTTTTCATTTTCCCTCTCTTTTTACGGCCGTGAGGGTTATTGGTTTGGTAAATTTATAATACATACATTGGAGAAGGTAGGGTCGATAGATAGACAGTAAAGTAGGAACAGAAATGAGAAATGAGATTTTCCGCTAACACCCCGATCCAAAAACAAAATGAAAGCAGAAAATAGCAAACGAACACCATGGTATGTATGTAAGCGATGTATAGTAGGAAAGAAATGATGAATAATAACCATGAATCTCTCACCCTTTGATGAAGAGAGATATCACGCAAACAACGAAGCATTCGGCGCCATGGAGCCCAGTCCAGGTTCCCCGTCAAGGGCCGGCCAGAGTTGATTAATGCGATCATCGAGGATCAGCTTCTCTGCGTCCCAGCGCTTTCGCTCGAGGGACTTGGCCTGAGCGCGTTTCTGGCCACCGAACCACGCCTTTTCGGCGTTCTGGAGACTGTCGGTTTCGTCCTTCTTCGCCTGCGCTAGGAGATGCGATACCATCGTTTTCCAGTTATCGAGGCCGACGCGCAGACACTCGGTACAGCGCTGGGCATCGAGGGATTGCGGACCGCCGAGGTCGAGAATCGTGGACTCGGCCATGTCGGCGGCGTCGCGGGTCCAGGCGAGGCCGGTCTCAGGGGAGGAGGACGCGAAGAGGATCTCGCCGATGTAGGTCATCAGGCCGGCTTCGTCGCAGGGGGCGGTGGGGGATCGGACGGGGGGTTCGTCGCCGGAGGGGAGAGCCGCGGGGTATTCGACGGGGATGAGGACGGTTTTCAGGGCGTTGAACAGGGCGCGGAACGGGTCCGAGGATTTAGGGATACAGGGGGTGGTGGGGAAGACGTAGTCTGGTCCGGGCGGAGGAAGGGCACGACGGGCGCGAAGGACGGAGGTGAAGAGGGAGAGGGCGACGGGGAGGTTTCTCTGACGGGCGTGATGGACTGCGAGCGCCGTGGAGACGCGCAGGATGTTCTCTGAGGGTAGGTGCTTGCCGTCGTTCTTGAGCACGCCTGTCTTCATGTCCACGATTTTCGAGGCCTCGATGGGGGACGCGGAGGTCGCAATGTCCATGGCCCAGCTGTACATGTCGCTGGCGGTATCCTGGAGACCCTTGTAGTTGAGCCACTCGGCGTAGGCGAGCGCGGCGTCGAGCTTCTGCCTCGTGTCGAAACCCCGCGTCGTCAGGATCTTCATGTAGAAGGTCTCGGGGCCGGCGGAGGCCGGTTCACAATCCTCCTCGTGCAGCGTGGTCTTCTGGCCCAAGGGCATGGGCTTCGGACGAGGGTTCGATGGCCCGACGACGTACTCCGCCGGCGCGGAGATGCGCCGCTTGCGATCCGTCATCCAGCCGTCGAGATTCTCCGCCGCCCTGGCAGCGCCCATCAGGGCCTGATGATACCCTCTCCTCCACGGCTCACTCTTGGCAGTGATGTCGAAGCCGGTCTTCCCCACGCCTTCAACCAAGAACCCGCCATCGCTCTGCTCGACAACGCCTTGTCCTTCGATCTCGGGGTTTTCCAACCGCTCGATCAGCTCCCGCACGTATGCCGCAACCATCGGCCAACTGGCCAACAGCTGACCGATCTGCTCGGGGTGCTGCTGCGCCTCGGCCGAACGGAGACACCAGCGGCTTTTCCACGACCACTCCGGCGGAGTGGGCCATTGGTGCTCGAGTTGTTCCTGGTGCACCCCGAGCTTCATGACTTGGAACAAGACCAGGATCGCGTAGAACGACAGACCGATTCGAAAACCCCGGGAAATCCGTCGGCGGTAGTAGTTCCGGCTCTCGGTCGATATCAACCGCGCAAAATGCTGTCGAAGGTGAATAGAAAGGGGCGGCTGAGGGCGAGTGCCCGTCACGGGGGAGAGGAAAGGCAGCTGAGGACGGCTGTATGGCGTGGAGACGAGAGAGAGGCGGGAGTTGTGCGTGAAGGGGCGAGACGGTTGGCGCAGGCCATAATGGCTTCGGGGCCGTAATAAAAGGGCGGCCCCCGGTACCCGACCGAGTGCAGCTTGAGGTGGCAGCATTCTGCGATGCTTCGTCTTTCTGTGCTGGCGGAGTTGCGAGGAACTTGTAGATTCCGCCGGTTTGGCGATGAGGAAGTTCTGCGGGTGTTTGCGGTGTTTGTCCGGTTTGCATTTTGCACTGCGGGTCACGTGCACTAATAGGAATTTGTACGATCAACTGAGTTGGGCCTGAGGACGACAAATTTGGTGGAATAGAGCACACTGGGCTCCTGAAATTCTTTCAAGGGGAATCTAAATATTGCAACTCAAAGCATACATTCTATAACCCGATTCGTGGAACTCTTTTCAAGCCCGCCATCCATTAAACAAAGGAAAGATAAAAGATAAAAATAAAAACGCTTCCTAACCCATTTTAACACGCTTACAGACGGTCGAAGTAACCCTCGGTCTCGAGAAGGAGGATGATCTCGTGCACAATGCTGCGGACGCTCTGCTTGGAAACGTCGACGGTGAGGTCGGCGTTGGCAGGGGCCTCGTAAGGGTCGTCGACACCGGTGAAACCCTTGATCTCGCCACGGCGGGCCTTCTCGTAGATTCCACGTTTGTCGGTCTTCTCACAGTACTCGATGGGAGTGTTCACGTGGACCAGGAAGAAAGAACCACCCAGGTGGGACACGGCCTCGCGAGCAGCCTTGCGAGACTCCTCGTAGGGAGCGATGGGAGCGGCGATGACGGCAGCGCCGGCGCGGGTAAGCTCACCGGCAACGAACGCAATGCGCTGGATGTTCTTGTGACGGTCCTCACGGCTGAAGCCAAGCTCGGACGAGAGCTCGTGGCGGACGGTGTCACCCAGCAGCAGGGAGACGGAGCGACCGCCCTGCTGGTTCAGGGTGACCTGGAGAGCACGAGCAATGGCATCCTTGCCCGAGTTCAACAAGCCAGTGAGGAAGATGGTGAAACCCTGGCTGGCACGAGGGGGGCTGGATTCACGGAGGATCTTGACAACCTCGGGGTAGGAGAACCACTCGGGGATGTGAGCGCCGGTGCGCAGACGGTTACGGAGCTCGGTACCGGAGATGTCCAGAGTCTTGGTGCCGGCGGCGACCTCGTCCTTGGGCTTGTACTCGTCGGTGTCGGGCAGGTAGGTGACCTGCTGGAACTCGACGACCTCGATGCCCAGCTCGTCCTTGTACTTCTCGACGGCGTGCTGAGCGTCGTAAGGGCCGTAGAACTCCTCACCCTTGGAGTTCTTACCGGGACCGGCGTGGTCACGACCAACGATGAAGTGGGTAGCACCGTGGTTCTTACGGATGATAGCGTGCCAGAGGGCCTCGCGGGGACCACCCATACGCATGGCCAGGGGCAGCAGACCCAGGACGGCCATTCCGTTGGGGTAACGGGGCAGGAGAGCCTGGTAAGCGCGGACACGAGTGAAGTGGTCGATGTCACCGGGCTTGGTGAGACCGACAACGGGGTGAATCAGGACATTGGCCTGGCGGGCACGAGCGGCGCGGACAGTCAGCTCACGGTGAGCTCTGTGCATGGGGTTTCTGGTCTGGAAAGCGACAACTCGGTTCCAGCCGAGCTTGTCGAAGTGGATGCGCAGCTCCGCGGGGGTGTCTATTTTCGCAAATCCGTTAATTAGATGTCAAGAGGCTGTGCGCAACCGCGGGGAGACCTACAGCGGAGGGCGACATAGTCGTAGTGGTTCAGCTTGTTGATAGCCTCAACCTTTCCACCGATGTAAAAGTCGTGCACCTTGGTGTTCAGGTACTTGATAGCGGGGTGGTCCGCATCGCCGCCAAAGACCAGCTTGGCTTCCTTTGCCCTAGATTGGTGGTAACAGAATGTCAGCCATACCGCGTCATGCAGCCCCACTATACACGAATCCCGAAACGGCGCCGGGCTCGACGGCGCAATGGCCACCGGCCTGGCCCCGCTAAGACCACGGGATTGTACGAGACCAAACGAGTCAAGCCAAACACCACGACCAGCACGGTTAAGGAATCCATGTTAAGAGTTTCGCAGGGAGTAAATAAAAAGTCGACTTACTTGTCGGCACGGTAAATATCATCGATAGTCAGGATGGCCAGGTTACGGTCATCACGGAAATCCCGCAGGGTAACGCGAGAGCCGGCCTGGAGCTTGCCAGCATCAATGGTCTCCTGAGAGGCATCGAGGGTGATGGGCATAGAGAAAAGGTTGCCATCGGCAAGTCGGCAGTTCTCGCAGACACTAAACGAGGGGAGGTGGGGTCAGCCGTCTGGTCGATCGCAGAACGATTGCGAGAGAGGGTATGGGTTTCTATTGCCCATAGACATGTTCCCTGCCAATGTCTTGGGTTGAGGGGAAATGAGAGTAGAGGGAGGCATACCCATCGAAATCCTTCTGGTTCATGAAGCCTGGGCGAAGATATACGAGTTAGCCTTCTGCGGTTCCCAATCACCGGCAGGAGCCAAGCGCTGTTGTCATAGTACCAAGAAAGGCACCATCGGGGAAAGTAATTGGCTAATTGAACCTACCCTCCAGAGGACTGAAGCCACCGTTCATGATCAGTTCAAGATCGCACAGCTGGCGCTCAGAGAGCACGATGGCGGGCAGCTTCTCCGCCTCCGCGGACAATTGGTCGTGGCGGGGAGCATCGCGGGCGACGAGATCCTTCAGGATACCACCGTGAGGAGAGTTGGCCATTTTGGAGGATTGGGGAGGGGATGGGGGTAGAGGGAAAGAAAATGGGTGGAAAGAGGTTGTAAGGGAGAGAAAGAGGGAGGAAGGAGGGACACAAGAGAAGAAATAAGAAGGTGAAGGAGGGGGAGGGGAAAAAAAGTGGCTGAGGGGAGGGAAAAGTAGGCAGAGTCCAGTTATTATTTATGGAGACCTCGACTGGATTACGGATTACAAGAATGAGCCAGAAAGACGAAAATTAAAAATTAAAAAAATATCGCATCCCACTCTGCGATCCAATGTAAAATCTCACCATGCGATTCCAGTCCCAAGTGTCGCAAGAACACAACTCGTTGAGTCGTCAGTCGGTGGAGTTCCGATGATCTTTCCTGGTCCATCCGGTCTTGGCTTCGACTGCTAATTCCGCGGCCCTTCTGGTTCTGGCCTTCTGTCATTATCGGATCGTGCTCGTCCTGTTTCTTCTACATTTCTTTTCTTTTTCTTTTCGGTCCATTGGTGAGTTCGTCTCTCTAGCTACTTACTTCCCCGTTGGGCCCGGCGTGATCGGCCTGGTCGCCGCGCCGTAGCGACCTGATGCTATAGATCATCGAACGCCCAGACGAGACATGATTTTCAGGGGGCGAGTCGGGAAATTCGATCGGACGTTTCTTTTACATGATTGCCAGCACCTGCGACGAGGGATGACGTTGTCTGCGCACAGATGCTGAAGGGGAAGCTATTCTCTACAATAATGCTCACCCTGATCTCTGTATACTTCTGGAGGATTCAATCCGATTGTGGTTTAGTCGCTGCGTCTTCGGCAGCCGGCGTCATCACGTGGATCGCATCACGACATCCTCCGCATGGCTTGCGTGATTGCGCATCCCCGGTTCCAAATGAGGGTTAGCGCAGATCAGGTGACGGGCCGGTGGTCGGACTTAGGTTATCGGTCTCCTCATATCGCCGCGGTAACCCTTAACCATAATTAATGGCAGTGACTATGAGTATCATCTCAGGTACATCACTCTGCAACAGGATCGTCTGAGTATGTATCAATGATGGAACATGCCAAGTCACACCCATCCATTCCTCTGTCTTCCGTCCTCCATACCGACTGTAGCAAGGATAGTCACCCTCCATCAACACGTATCCAGTAAATCCTGCCTTCTTTGTATTAGGCCACCCGATGGGGTAACGAACGCCGACACTTGAAACGAGCGGAAAGCTTGACAAGAGATCGGTATCAGAAGCTCAGACAGATGCGAACCTGCCCCTGAGACGCAGGTTAATTAGCTTGACAGCTAACGCGTCATCGGCTACGTATGTTGCGTGCTTGGCTTGCCCCGGATTTTGCTGCTTTACTAGGATCAGTAAAGAACGGCTTCAAACTCTTTATTCTTTTTCTGTATTTGCGAATTGCCAGATGGAGATCGTTGCATGAGAGAGAGGGGGTGGCGGTCGGGTGTGAAAAAGCAACGGTGGCCATTTGGGACCGGGGATGAGATACGTGTACACTATTGGGGATTTTTAGTGGAATGGATTTGGGAAGCAGAGTAGTCACTTACAAAGTCTGAAATGGACCTCATACTTAGTAGTATTCCCAAATACTCCGGAAAACCACTGACTCGATGCTCCGACCCTGCAAGTAATATTCACAATAAACGGCTCCCTGCCCGCATCGTGATAGTACTACTCGCAGTATACCGATCAATACAACATTGACAAAACACTTAAATTGACAGCCAAGACAAGGAGAAAATAGACAACTCACATCGTACATCCACCTCTTGAACAATTAGCAAAGACAGCTGTCACCTTTCAACTTCCATACCTACAAAGGGGGGAATTTGAGCCGATAAGCAGACGTCCAGATAAGATTGATAAGATTAGATCTCCTGCCAGATCACCCGCTCCCCAAATAAGTCTAGTGTAAGCAGAGTCTTGGATGGCGCAATCCCGTCAGAGAATTGTAAATCGACCTGCTCGTGACTTTATTTCACCGCGTGAGAAAATTCGATTAAAGTTAGTCCCCATCCCCACTCGCCCTCTGTCTTGTGACTTTGTCCCATGTCTCCGGGGATTGGAGTCTTGCATTCTTTGGTTGTAGAAGGCGACTATTACTTCATAATTCCTGGATGGTGGGGTGAGGTTTCCAGCTTTTTAATTAACTGTAGTAACATCTTCTACCACTAATGATCTCTTTGAGCAATCTATTCTGAAGGATGCTTGTTGGTGGAGAACGATGTCGGCTTTCTTTTAGAACGGTTGATCATGTTTGGGATGATCTTTCTTCTGCCTTACAGGGCGTTTCCCCTCTTTTTTTCTCATCGTGTCCACACTTCGAAGATGTCTTTGTTCCCTGAACCCTGAGTAGAAGCCAGGGTCCAAACCCCCGCCCTTGGTGAATTTTCAGTTAATAATGATGGGGGTGATTGTCAATCATCCCATATACAAACGGTATCGTGAATTCTACGGACTAGGGCTAAACGCCCCACACAACCAAACCGACATCGCACTTTACAGTTGTGACGGTCTACAAAGGAACTAAGTATAAGACAAGTTTGTTTCTGACTCGTAGTCAAAGAATTTTCCCATGGGGAAGAAAGGCTATCTAGGAGGGAGGATCTAGAGCCTTTATATACTGCTCGAGGCTTCGCCTCAGGCAGGAATGCCTACCGGAGGGTCCCTCGATCCTATACTAACTAACCAGAACGTTCCTCCGGAACATTCCTCCGCATCGGGAAGTTCCCTGGTTTCAGGAGGTCACAACAGTAACAGAAAGTCTGAAAAAGCAAACAAAAAAAGTGAAAAAGGATGCAAATAAATAAACTACGCAGGGGAAAAGGTGAGTTTTGAGAAAAAGGCTCTAGTTTTCTTTTGTTTATCATACTAGTCATTATCGTAGCCGGACCATCGGGTCATATTCTGAGCATGTCCCGTCAACCCACTATGTACAGGCTTCCCCTTGGGATTGGGGTTGACAGGTGGCTTGGGCCCTCCGGATTTTCCTCAACCATAAAAAAAAAAGCAGACGCAAATTATTCATAACGACATGATTTTCCAGATTCCGAATCCGTCTGAAATAGAGGCAACGCCATGTGAAATCCCGCTAGATGTGGTAGTCCCCGTTCAAAGAACGCCAGTGTAAATGCAAGTTAAAAAGCCAGTGGACGCGAAACGCTTATTGAGCAGTGGCGAGGGAGGTCTGCAGAGCCTGAGCGAGAGTCTCCTCCTGGCGCTGGCGCTCCAGGTCCATGAGGAACTGGGCGTACTTGGATCGAGGGTTGTGAATTCCACACTCGGTCTTCTCCTGACCCTTCCAGCGACCGGAACGCTCGTCTTCGTTGTCCTTGACAGGCTGGGTAGAGTGGTAGTCACCGATGCTCTTGTAGCCGCGGTCAAGGAGTTCGTTGTAGGGCACGTCATTCTCCTTGACATACTTCTTGACCTGATCGAAGGACCAGTTGGCAAGAGGGTTGACCTTGATTAGGCCAGCCTCGTCGACCTCGATGATGTCCAGATCGCCACGCTTACCACCCTGGCTGCGGCGGCGTCCAGTGAGGACGGCATGAACGTTCAGCTCGCGGTAGGCACGCTGAGCAGGCTCGACCTTGGCAACCCAGTCGTAGAATTGGTCATCGGTTTCCCAAAGACGGGCACCGAACTTCTTGGCGAACTCCTCCTCGGTCTCGACGCCAGCAGGCTTGTAGACATGAACATTGTTGAGAGGGTATCTCTTACGGACCTGGTCGACCAGAGCCAGGGTCTCCTTGAAGTGGTGAAGGGTGTCGAGGAAGACAAGGTCGACCATCTGGGGACGGGGCACATCCAACTTAGACAGCATGTCAAGAGTGACAAGACCGGTCAGGCCAAAAGCAGTAGTCTGGAAGAGATGAGGCAGCGAAGTGATACACCATCTCAAGACATCTACATGAGGATCAGTCAGCATGGGCCGAGTGGACTACTAGAGGGGCAGGCATCCGTAGCTGACCTTGAGGTTCAAGAAACTGCAGCTGACGGTTGAGGAACTGCAAGTGAGTCCTGGTGAAGATGATCTCCGGGGTGTAGTCATCACTCGAGCCGCCGCTCACATAGCCAGACTCGGTTCTGGAGTCGACTTCCGACTCGGAGGGGTAGTTGACAGGCATCTTAGCAGGCATCTTTGCTTAGACCGATGCTAATGGGAAGGCAAAGGGTAAACGAAGTGGGACAATGATTGTTTAGAGTTGTTTAGAGGGAGCCAAGCAGTCTATAAGTAAGAACACGGGACTGGATTGAATGACGACGTTTGGCCCAGAAATTGCAAATCTGAGAGGAGAATGATGTGAGAAAGACGAGAGAGCCACCGCCAGTCTCATATAAGAGGACAGGGGCAATCACGACATCACCGGCAACCGGAGCCTGTCCTTCACTGCCAGAGACCCTTCATCCTGCCCGGCACATTCTGCCGCTGGCAATCACGACATTGCCCATGACCGCCTACCCTGTTGGGGGAGGCTGCTGAAAAATTCAATTTGCTCATGTCCCCAGGAAAGCACGCAATACCTGCGCTTCAGGTGCCTGTCGTCCGCCGCACGGGCTTGCACGGGCAATCACCGCTGAGAAATGCCTGCCCTTTCTGCCTTCCACCTTCCAACCGGTTCTTCTGGAACCCCGGGGATAATCATGGAGAGTTCCCTCTGATGCGGGTGACAAAGCTATTATATCTTCCCCATGTCATCATTCTTGTCTCATCAATGTTCTTCCAGGGGAACGCCTGGAGCCCTAATCCTGGTCAGTGTCTCTGAATGATGTAACAACCGGAGGACCACCTACTTTTAGCCCATCACTAGTCAAATAAACTGTCTTCCATCTGGGAAGATTAATAATAGCTCGGGATCCTGGATGATTCACCCGTAGTCGGAGGTCTGCTGGGTCTAGCAAACACCGTGTGGGTATCTGCTGGCAAGGCATGTCCGCCATGTCGTCGGAACGGACGGCGGCTTCTGAACTGCCGCTGTTTATGCCGGGCGGTCAAAAAAGACCTGACCGCCTTCCCCTTCTGAGCACCCCGCCACGTGCCCGCCGATCGATACTGCAGGGGAAATCCATGATTTTCTTGCAAACGTCAGGCTTTGCTCTGCAGTCTCCAGTGTCAAGCTCTCCAGAGTCCGTTTGCTGACTGGCCCCTTGTCTTCCGCTCAACTCTCATCCACTGTCAAGCGTTTGATCTCCTTCCTCCCCCTCGCAACTTCCCACTCTAGACCCTGCGGAATGGAGGCGCCTAACCCCACCACCACACCCTCTCGCCCACAGCGGCCAATGCTGCAGCACACGTTGCGCAGTAACTCCTTCATTCAAGATCATCAGCAGTACAAGCCCTCGGTGCCGATCAACCAGACCATCGGCAATGTCCTGGGGAATGCGGTCGAAACTGGCATGGGCTCGTTATCCATCAACGCTAACCCCATCAGCCCGGATCCCGAGAAGGTGACCGAGAGTGGCATCATCCACAGCATCTTCAATCACCAAGGCAATCTCCTGCCCACCGGAACTCCGCAAGTTGTCGCGACCATATACTACAAATCCTCCGATCCCATCCACCCTCATCTCCATCCCGATTCGTCACCTCGTCCCGGGAATAAACTGCCTTCCCCGATGGTTCCCGTGGGTTCCGCACCGACTATCGATATCGAGAAGATCCCGCGCGAACCCCCGGCACCAGAACCCGAGCCTCTCGATCATCTCTACGGCCCCTTTGTGTCGCAATTATGCTTGACGAACTTCCTCCAAATCATGGAGTCTCTCCCGATCCCTTATCAGCGCATGAACACCTCCCATCGCTGTCTTGATCGCCAGGATCAGCCTCGCGTTGTCGAGGTCACCATCTCCCCTCCTCCTAACCCTGACTACCTCACGTTCACCGATCTTCGCAAGCATGAGAGCATATGGCGATTTGAGCGCGAGTGGAACGTGGAAGTGGTGCTGCAGAAGGAAAGCGTTTTCCGGCGACACAAGCGACTGGTCGTGTTTGATATGGACAGCACCTTAATCCGGAATGAAGTGATCGATGAGATTGCCAAGGCTATTGGCGTGGAGAAGCAGGTCTCGGTATGTTTGTACGCTCTGGTCTACCTTAGCTTAACTGACAACAATGATAGGAAATCACGGAACGTGCCATGAATGGCGAGCTCGATTTCTCGGCGTCGCTCAAGGAGCGCGTTGGTTTGCTCAAGGGGGTTCCCTCGGACATCTACGAGAAGCTGAAATCCGTCATCACGATTGCTCCTGGTGCGCGTGAATTGTGCAAAGCTTTGAAGACTCTTGGTTGCAAAATGGCGGTGCTGAGTGGAGGATTCCAGCCCTTGGCCGAATGGCTGGCTGGTGAGCTTGGTATTGATTACGCACACGCGAACCATGTATGCCCCACCGTCCCTTGGCTTGCTAATGCTCACTGTTGAACTACCTTCCCCACTCTGGGTCATCAAAAGAGGCTTTCTACCTACCCGGCTGGCTAATCCGTGGTGTGTTACTTCAATAGCTCGAGGTCGACCCGACCACTCAGACTCTCACGGGTAAACTTGTACCCGACCACGCTATCATTGACGCCTCCCAGAAGCGAGCACTCTTGCACTCCATCGCCGAAACGAACGGCATCCCTATTGCCCAGACCGTTGCTGTGGGTGATGGCGCCAACGACCTGCTCATGCTTCATGCCGCTGGACTTGGTGTCGCCTGGCGCGCCAAGAGCATGGTGCAGCTGGAGGCCCCTACCCGTCTGAATGGGGAAAGCCTTGTCGACATTCTCTACCTGCTTGGTCTCTCGAACGAGGACGTCAAGGAGTTGACTGCGGAAGGCTTGTGAAAGCTGAAGAAGTACCCGTAGTTGGAGGTAGTTCCATTTCTTGTTGGTTTCCTTGGAAAAGGTCAAGAGTATTATCCTCTTCTCTCGGCCTTTCTTTCCTTTTTCCTTGCCAAATGCAGCAATTCGAAGTGGTTCTTGTTGTGGAGCAGCATTGAAATCTGCGTTCCCCTATCCTCCTACCCACGTCCCTGCCTTTCCTGCTTTCCATTTCATTCTTGGTTTTTCTTTCCTATTTCGGTGACGTCAACATCTCTTCTTTGCAATTTGTCATTAGGCTGGCTAGTACATTCGGATGAGGTACGTGATGGACATATCATTTTGGGTGAGAGGAAGTAGACGAGGAAGAGACACAGACAAACAGACACAGAGAGAAACAGCGTTGTTCATGAGGCGTAGGAGAGCGAAGGAGATTCGAAGCTACCCCCCTGGTTACATGTTATGATTTCAATTTCTCAGCCATGGATATCATTTGAGATTTACGTGCCCATTAGTTATGATGAAGTTGATTCGAATTTGAATCTATGTGTTGAACCTATGTTCTCTCGATACCTATTATCATCTCTATATCTGAGAAAGTGAGAAAGTGAGAAAAGAAAAAAAAACAAACCCATTTGGTCATGTCCTTTCCCCTTCTTAATATTTTGAAAATCGTCACAAATGTAAACCAGCAATAATGCTTTGGAACAAGAACAAGGAAACCAGATAACCTGCGCCGATCAAAGAACCAATCAAATCCAAAATCTAAGGTGAAACAGGAGTAATACACAAAAAGGGTAGAGCTGGGGAGCAGGGAGGCAGGGAGGAAGGGGAAGAAAAAGAGGAGCAAAATCAGCGCGTTGCCTCATCGACGGCAGTTTTCGTATCGCTGCTGACTGTCTGCTCCCCCGGCGCTCCAGCGGCAGCGGCAGCACGTCGCTTCTTCAAGACGTTCTCAATGAACGCCTCACCGGCCTTGTAGCTGCTGCGGACCAACGGACCCGACGCACAGTATAGGAAGCCCATATCGAGAGCACGCTGGCGCCACATCTCGAACGCATCCGGCGTAACGTACTCATGCACCGCCATATGACGCTTCGTGGGACGCATGTACTGGCCGAAAGTCACGACGTCGACGTTCACGGCGCGCAGCTGCCGCAGCGCATCCCACAGCTGGTCCTCCGTCTCGCCCAATCCCAGCATCAACGAGGTCTTGGTGATCAAGCCTGGCTGGGCCTTCTTGGCAGCGTCCAGCACGCGAATCGACTGCTGGAAAGTGGCCCTCCGGTCCCGAACCTGCGGCGTCAGAGCCTCCACCGTCTCGACGTTGTGTGCGTACACGTCCAGCCCGGACCTCGCGACCAAGCCCACCATATCCAGATCACCGCTATAGTCACCAGTCAGACACTCGACGAGGATGCTCGGCGCCTTCTGCTTGGTGCGGATCACCGTCTCGGCGAAGTGGCGAGCACCGCCGTCCGCGAGGTCGTCTCGGTCGACGCTAGTCATGACAATATAACCCAAGCCCCAGCGCGAGATAGCCTCGGCGGTGTTCTCGGGCTCGTGGGGGTCCAACGGCGCCGGATTGCGGTTGGTCTTGACGCTACAGAAGCGGCAGCCACGGGTGCAGGTATCACCCATGAGCATGATAGTGGCGGTAGCGGCGGACTTGTCGCTGCCGCCCCAGCAGTCGGAGATGTTAGGACAGCGGGCCTCCTCGCAAACAGTGTGGAGATTGAGACCGCGCAGGTCCTTCTTCAGGCGCTGGTAGTTCTTGGAGTCGGGAATGGGTGTTTTCAGCCAGGACGGCAGGCGGGTCATTTCCTTCTTGCGGCCGGCGGGTCCGACCATGGCGGTTTTGAGGGCGTAGGCTTCGGAGGGATCGAGAGGAGCATTGTCGGCGCCGCCGGAAACGAAGTCTGAGAACGAAGGACCAGCATTCAGCTTATCCTTGAAGGTGGTTCGGCGACGCGGCGTCGTGCCCGGGGCGCCGGTGGCGGATGGCGCAGGGTCGGTCGTGGCATAGCTGCGGACCGTAATTGGGGCGACTGTTCCTGGGTGGGATACAGCTCTGGAGGTAGAGGAGTAAAGGGATCTCAAGCGGTTCGTCGAAGAGGCCATGGTGAAGCTATCCAACTTGTGCAGTTTGCAAGAAAGGAATTCCGCGGGAAAGACGAAGCCGCTCCGCGAGATAACGGCGAATTGCCCGCGTCTTAGTCATGCTGCATTAACCCGAATCGGGACTAGATATGATGTCCGCAATGGGAAGGTAGCCCTAAGGTGGCGTTGATCTACAAGAATATCACGCAAGTTGCACACGGTGTTGTTTGAATTGCCAGTATTATATTACTATTCTAAGGGTATCATTCGGTCTGGATATTATGTCCGACCAGTAATTATATCAACCACTAGGGTCAACAGTACACAATTATACAAATGGGATAGATAGAATGGCGACTATGTCGGCACATGTCACAATTTTGGAAACAAGAAGGAAAATGGGATATATGACGAAAGAATGGGGTTGCAAACAAAATGAAATAGAAAATAATTGAATCAGCGAGTTTGTAGAGGATGTGCAGTAGAGTAAATGAGAAAGTCACGAGCTGGTGCAATCTGTGTCTTGCATAATAAGAGAGAAACGAGAAGCGAAGTGAACGTGGTTTGAGATATGATAAAGAGAGAATGTGAGAAAAATGGATAGGAAATAATGGAAAGAAGGACTGGTAGTGATCCGGGATATGTCTAATGACATTTATAGAGTACAATAGAAATGACTGGTCTAGGACTTTGTCTCAAGAACCTGAGCCAGCACAAGTACGGAAGACTTCAAATGCTCATCGTGTTTGCCGCAGATGGCAAATATCAGGTTGTCAACAATCCGATCGAGGTCTTTGCAGAGCTCTGTGCTCCTTGCGCCTAGGATGCGATTCTTGACCCGTGCTGGCGTTGGCTGTGAATATTGCATTCCCAACCCAGAGCTTGCTTTTTCGGGAACCGTGTCGAGGCGAGACAAGCTTGGTTTATGGGAGAAGTTGCTGTTTCTTCGATTGATCGACGCGAGGGAAATCAAATAGTTGCGTGCAATCAGCACGGCACAGAGGTTGTCGAGTAAATTCTCGGCAACTTCGGGAAATATTTTTCGAAAAGGTCGTATCAGCGCCTTTTCGTTATTGTGACGGAGGAACATGATTACTGGGGAAGTCAACTTGAGCATGTTTCGAGGGAAGTCCTTGGCCGAATGCTCCAGCTGGTCAATCGTCCACTCATGGTCCCACCATTTCTCAAGTTCTTCTTTCTCGGAAGTATTGGAAGAACGCCCGGGAGATGCTTGTGCCTTGGGTGATGACTGCGTCGTGGGTTTCAGATCCGGTTTGGCAGGTGACCGCTGGGGCGATCTCTGAGGCGACTTCGGCGGTAGCCTCGGAATTTCCTGGCTTGTAGCCATTTTATCGCAGATAACGGTTTCACCGACACTCTCCCCATTGAGAGAGCTGGTGTCAGTATATTCATCCTCCTCCTTGATCGTCTGGTGTTCTTTGGGAGAAGGGCAGTGATGCGTGATATAACCACTATCTGACATTTCTAGTGGCGTGTCTGGACTGAAAGCCGATATTTCATGCTGACGGTGATCGGGCGTTGAAGGAGCTGTTCGCTGTGTTGGCGTTGGCATAGAATAACTCATTGCCGGGGAAGATTGCCGTGAGATATCCACCAGTTTCGGCTTCGTCTTACTGGCGACGGCAAATACCTATAAAACATGAGTATATGTCGGATACGATGAACAACTAGGACACTTACCACAGGCTTGTCAGCCGGCGGAAGTATCTGACATTTCCTCCGATTGAATTCCTTTGGCTTCTCCTCTCCAGAATCTGCTGTTTCCGCTGGCGCTCCCTGAAGCCATGGCTCGTAGTACGAGAGGCTACTCGGGACCCAGCTTCTCTCGCTAGAGACCGTTCGGGATCGGCTTCGTTGCGAGTTTGTAGAGCTAATCGAGAAATCTCGGGTATCTGGGGAGTCTATATCTGTGGATGGCGTGGGTGAAAGCGATAGAGAGGGGGAGCGAGACGGAGATGGGGATGGAGATGCAGTCCTCTCCGAGTCAGTAGACACAGGCGTGAGTTTTCCGTCATCCGAGTCCCATTGTCGCACTAGGTTGGAATGTGCCATATGTACATTTGTGGACTCATTTGTGCTCCTCAGGTTTTCGGTGGTTTTTCTCAATCGGAGCGCACGGGCAGCAAAGGATGGTTTAGGTTCGGGCTTATAAGTGGAAGAGCTCTTCGGTGTTGTTTGGTCAGCGTCCGAGTCATATTCTGATTTTGGAGAAAAATAGGCTGAAGAAGGAGAAGGCTGTGATGATCTTGGGTCGGATAGAGGAGGGCTGGGGAGAAGACCGAATGTCTCCATGCTGGTAGTCGTGAGGTTCTGGTCGGATCGCCATGTGCGCAAACCGTGATTGTTGCTGTTAAACGGTTCCCTCGAGAGTCTTCGAGAGTCTCTAACCGAAGAAGGGTTGTTTTCAAACGAAGGAGATGATGGTAGACGCAGCTGGAATGGCTGTTTCATTCTGCGTACCGATCGGAAAGGTGAAATAATGACAGGAGCTTGTTCTGCTGGTCGTCGTGTTTGTTGTGACGTAGTATATTCGGATTGTTCTAGACGAGGTGAGGTTGAAGGAACAAAAGAGAGGGAATTCTGCGTGTTCTGTCTCCTCCATGGTTGTACATTGGGAGAATAGCGAGGAGCAGCCATGCTGCGACTTTCAGCTAGGCCCTCTTCGCCGGCTACGCTATACGAGGGCACAGTTCTGTTGGCGTACGTTGGAACGCTATTCGCAGATACCGTGTGTTGGTGAAGAGGAAAGTGTGCCCTGAGATGCATCTTTGCACGATCGCAGTCGATCGTGGACATGGCCAAGTAGTGTTGGAACAATAATGGAGATGTAGGATAAACAGAAAATAGTATATTAGTTGTGTGAAATAAGAAGCAAAAATAAGAGAAAATGAGCAGAAGGTCCGGAAATGTGCGCAGCAGCGGCCAAACAAGACCTTATACTAGCCAAGGGACCTGCTTCCCAGACATCCCTTGGCTACCTGCAGTGACAGATAGCCAGACATCGGGCATGTGTGATCTCCCCCTTCGCGAGGGTCACTCAACACTCTGGAACAAGAGCGAACTGTAAAGGGCCACTACGTCTACCGTCCTTGCATTCCAGAGCGAGGTGAGATCCGACAAGATCGAGAATCATTGGGTGGAAGGCCCTATGCGCGCCACCTGCAGGCGCAGCACAACGTGGATGGTCCGCTTTTCAGGCTCTCTGCATTTCGTCACTACAGGAGGAATGAGACATGCAGAGGGAGGGAAATGGGGAGAGTCCCTAGAAGGACCCGGAAACGAACGTCACCCTTCTGTCTATGGCTGAGCTGTTGCGACGGGCAATCAAAGCCGAACCCCCTAGAGAGACCCCCTTGCATTGGTTGCTGTGGGTGTGGTGGACTACCCCCATGTTTGGAGGAGGCCGCAATTTAAGCAGCATGTGCGAGAGTCCCAATCAACGGAGAGTGGCGGAGATTTGAAATGTATGAAGATGGCTCAAATACCGTGCGAAGGCGTGAAATTCTTCGATGGGGTGAAAGAAGTGCTTGATGAGGATTTGCCATCATCTGCTTCCGTTGCCGCGAGTCCAGCTGCGCAATGACAGTAATTGCCGCAGGGCAACGTCGGCAATCCACATGACCCCAAGGGCCATAAGGAGGTGAATTAGCAAGGAGCCCAGGGATCATGGGATGATTGCCCAAGATAGGGACCGGGTGGAAAACTTGATGTGGTGAGTAAGTTGTAGAGGGCGACGTTCCTTGTCCTGTCCGGTTGTAGAGGGCGACGTTCCTTGTCCTGTCCGGGTCCCGTGAGATCAAGGGACGCCGCTGCAAACAGTGCAAACTTTTATCGTTTATCGCTTTTTATCGCCGACAGGAAAAGAAAAAAAAAATGATGGATAAAAATAGCGACTTTTTCTCCCCTCTACACCCCTTCGTCAATCGATAATCACCCCCACTTTGGCAGCTCCTCATGCTTTCAGAGTATTTCATCGCGTCCACATTGGCGTCGGCCAAAGCTCCGACATCAAATAGTCTCAGGGATGTAGGGATCTGCGTCCATGAGTTTCAACCTGCTCCCACCCTACGCTCCTCCTTCAAGAAGAGCTCGACAGCGGCCAATTGCCTGGCCGTAAGTCCGTCGCACGTTTTCGCAGCTCAATCAGAGAAGGCTATTCTTCACGTGTATAGCCGAGAAAAGGGAAACCAAGAAGCTACCGTCCCCTTCCCGGAGCGCATTCGCAGTATCGCAATCGCGGGGAGTAAGAATGGAGACGTTGTGGTTCTGGGTACTGAGGGAGGTCGATTGATTCTATGGGAGGTATGTTGAAGATCCGGCTCTAGTTGTGCTGTTTTCGTATCCTAACAGTTCTCTTTCTTGTTGTCTAGACTTGCACCGGCAGACAAGTCGCCACGACCGCATCGCATTTAAGTCCGGTCACCGCGCTGGTGGTCGATCCCAGCTCCAACTTCATTCTTTCCGGCTCTCAAGATGCCAACGTCCATGTCTGGTCCTTAGTCGACCTTCTATCCTTCACAAAGGCCCCCTCTGGTCGGGACAGACAACCTCCGAACTCTCCGATCCGGACTTTCTCGAACCATCGCGCGGCTATCACCTCTATCGCAGTCGGACATAGCACCGGCCGGTATAACATTGCTGTTTCCGCCGCCCAGGATAACACCGCCATCGCATGGGACTATCACACGGGCCGCGTTCTACGGACATACCTCCTCCCTTTGAGTGCGACGTCTCTAACGCTCGACCCCGTGGACCGGGCCTTCTATGTGGGATATGAAGATGGCAGTATTCAGTCGGTAGATTTCTACAAGAGCAATTCGCTCCAACATCCTCTTCACGATCCGTCGCTACAATCCACTCCCTCCCAACCACCAGCCGAAGACCGATGGGCTCCACCAACTGCCGAGTCCGGAGCCGCGCATACGCTCTGTCTCTCCTACGACGGCATGACGCTATTATCCGGTCACCAGAACGGAAAAGTCCTCTCATGGAATGTCGGACGACGGAAATACGCCTCGACCGTGGCCGATTATACCCATCCCGTAACGAACCTGTTCATGTTGCCGCCCAATGGTCTCCCGCAGCCCAGTTTTGAGCTGAAGCGAACGGCGCACACGATCGTCAAGCCCAGATACGACAGCGCTCTTTCTGAGACATCCCAGACCGCCGGTGTCGTACCGGCCGACTACACATTCAGCACACACCTCCTCCCGACCTCATCTACCCCCACGCAGTCCAAAACCGACCAATTCTCCGACGCCTTCACCAACGCCACCTTCCCCGAATCCATGATCGAAGAAGGCCTGGCCGAGCTATCCCTGTTCAGCCAGGGCGGCGGCGCCAGCGGCGCCCCCATCCCGTCCATGGCCTACGCAGCACCGACCGAAGACACGACCGCCAAGGATTCGCACATCGCATCCCTGGAAGCTGAAATCGCCCAGCTCAAGAAGAAAGCATCGATCAACGAAACCGCCCGCCAGGCCACCACCAACGAAGTGACCAAACTGCGTTCCGACCTCGTAAATATGCACGACCACATCAACCAGCTCCACCAGAACCAAGAGCAGACGCAGCGCGAAAAAGCGGTCCGACAAGCCCGCAAGGAAGCGCGCGAGACCAAGCGCCGAGAAGCCTGGTTCGCGGCCGAGAAGAAGGGCAAGAAAGGAGACGCCGTGCTCCGGAAAATGGACGCCGAGGAAAGCGAGCAGACGAGTGACTCGGACGATCATAGCAGTGACGAACAATAATCGTATCTGTCTCGTTCTTCCTCGCTTTGATTTCAGCTCATGCTCTATTTCCTGGTATAGCAGTAACACATATTTTGGCGGTGTCCAGATATCCTATTCCGGCGTTAGCAACGGTCGGAAAAACATTTTCTTTTCTGGATTGCGCTATTCGAAGATCTCCGCGCTCATCACTCTGGAATGGGCAATGCAGCGTATAGTATAGTCTAGACCAAATGAACCTACTTGTAAATAAAAGATATATTTAACAAGGAATGTGTAGATCCCTCGGGCTAGACCGACATCTACTTGGGAATGTTGCACCGTTTGCCCTATTCTTAATGAATTCATTGAAGCAGTCTTGAAATGAAAAAGAAAAGGCATCCATAAAATTAATACATCAGTAAAGGAGATGAGCCTAGGACAAGCTGACCGTTGATGAGACACCGTAAGGAATTTAATGTTTCCAACTTTTTTTCAAGGATAAGTTCTGACCTCTACGATTAGGGGGATCAGGGCGATCCAAGGGCGCTTTGGTCATTGTTTACCGTTATGCAATTGATGATTGTGAGCACTATGCCGGTCACTACAGTACGGTCATGATTTATGGCGCTGTAAATTCGATCGGATGCGAGGCAGAGAAAAAGGATACTGATTGATAATGCACTTCTTATGAATGCTGATGTCTAGGAGCTGGGTTCTGGGAGAGATGGACAAGAGTGCTAAGTTGACTAGCTAAGCATGATCGATGTTGCTGCCAATGGTTGGGGTGAAATCACTTAGACAGAGTAGCTAGGGGAAGGGTAGATGATCCAGATTAACATCTATTTCAAACCCTTCTGGGTACTCGATGGATTTCGTCCCGATCAATGAAACTGCGCCGAGTAAGAGAAAATTTGTCACCATGCAGTGAAATTTATACTTGATCGAATAGAAACCTTTTTATTATCTTTTTGTCTTGCCTGCCCTCCCGCGCTATGCTAGATGATCGAAACCATAATTTACCTATGCAAGACTCATCATTCGTGAGTCGTTCCAAACACATAACAGGTGAAAGAGAAAGACAAGATAAAAAGATATTATTAAAAAGGGGGAAGAAATAAACAAAATAAGAGATGACGATGCAATGATATACCCATTAAATGAATACGATAAATGAACCATGACTCCGTTGCCTGGTTTATGTGATATCAAATAAAACGAGAAAAAAAAAAGAGATAAGAAAAAGAAAAATCCCGAGAAAAGACGCAAAGAATCATCAATCGCAACGTTCAGCATACCGGCATGTCATGTCACATGTCCATCTCGTAGGGCAAGATAGTAAATGGCCAGAGGTTCGACAGGACCGTTGCAGATGCTCAGCGTGTCACAGTGACACTGGTAGGAGGGCCGAGATCGACGCAGGCCAGACAATGTCAAATATGCAAGTATGACGGCTTATCCAGCGAATGCGAGGTAACAACTTTTTTCCAAAGCCACAAATCGACATCAAATCGCAAGATGCCGGAAACTAGTACCGGAACCCCGTTCCAGACGGGGAGGGAGGAAAGGAAGCAAGGGGCAAAGGGGAAGGGAAGAAATGAAGTCTGAGAGTGTACTCCGGAGTAGGAAAAGAGAAAAAGGACGAAACATCGCCTGGAATGTGGCGATGTAACAGATAATTTCTGCGGCACCCCTTCCGAAGGGCGTCTGGCGCCCAGTTTCAGCTTTCATGGAATTCTCTACTCCTCCTTGGATCCGTTGTACCTGGACGATCTTCTAGGACGATGGGTGCCCTCCACCAAGCCTCGCAGGCTCGTCAGGCCCAGCCAGACGGCCTCCTCGGTGCGAATGGTGCGACTCCCTTGGCCGGGAAGGAGGTTGACCCAGTAATCGAACAGCTTGCCGGCCTCGGTGGGGCGGATGGCCATGTCGCGGAGTTGAGGATCGTTTCGAATAGCAGCCTCAATGCCTGCAACGCCGCCAAAGACAAGAAGCAAATGGTTGTAGTCGGGTGGTTGCGCGTGATGATCGTGCTGAGGTACCGCACCCTCACCGTCTTCTTCCAGAACCGCGCGCACGGGAGCGCCGCGTTCGGAAGTCCCGAACGACAGATCATAGCCACCATCGAAGGGACATTCGGTGAAAACAGAAGACAGCGACTGACACCGGCGCACATAGTAGCCCCAGTAATAGCCCGCCTCCGAACGAGGCGCGGACGGATGAACCGACTCGGCGTACTGCTTCGGACCATCCTGCGAGAATCGCACGGTGACTCGCGCATGTTCGGGAAGCTGAATCTCCGGAAGAACAACTTTTTGAGAAAGACCGGTGTCCACGATCGTGGCAGGAGGGCCAGTCGGGCTGGATGAGTTACGCCGACGAGGGTAGCCGTCCGTGTAGCTGCCACGACGCGCCTTGTAGTGATCGGCGTTCGAGACAACGATACCCTCGCGGTAGTTGCACCATTCGTTGGCCCGAAGATGATGCGGCATGTCCAGGCTGGGCAACAGGCCAGCGCCACGCAGGTTCGGGTGCATGGGGAAGAGGTGTTTGCGCAGATACGGCGGCGTCTCTAGATAGGACAGGATATGCGCTAGGAAATGCGAGGGGTCCGAATTGGCCGTATAGCCTTTAGTGGAGGGAACGTTGCCATTGAGCTGATCGTTGGTCTTGTCTATAGGAGACTCGTACCACTCGTCGCTCTGCTCGTAGAAGTCATGCTGCGCACTGCCCTCGTCGTCATCGAAGATCACGACTTCGTCGACGCAGAAGACCGCCAGGGCACGGGCAATGGCTCCCGCGAGAAGGGTCTTCTGTTCGATGGATTTCGCGCTGTCGCAAAGTCGCGTGAGTGTTTGTCCCACGGAATTTGGTCACGGAGATGGGAGAAATGACTTACTTGGCCACGATACTACCGGGAATAGCCACGCTCAGAGTATGAGAGCGGCCGCCGGTGGGCTCAAAGACGGCGGAAGGCTTCTCCGTGAAGACATCACTTTGCGCAGAATCACCTTGCCTGGGCGGACTTTGCTCGTGGAAAGTCTTGCGCTTCTAATGAGGCCGAAGCCAGGGGTTAGCACTCGATCACGTGGTATGATTAGAGCAGCAGAGGGGAAGGAGGTGGAACCTTGACGTTATTGTTGACGTTATTGTTGACGTTATTGGGACGGCGCATCCTGGGATTGACAGGGGAGGTAGAGGGCAGCGAACGAGCGACGAAGTCAGGGGACTTTTGGGAGGGATTCGAGTGCTTCATTGGGAGGAGGAGCGCAGATCTTGCGAGATGAAAGGAATTGACTAGAAACACTCGCTAATAATGAGCAAAACTGGTTTCCTGGCGGTTCGTGGTTGACCGATGAGGGTGCTTCCTGATGACGTCGATGCTCCACCGCCCGGCGGAGTTTCTACTTTAATTCCAGTCCACTTTTTAAGTAACACTTTTCTTTTTTCGACTCCCCTCCGACTCCGACTCCTAGGGTTTCCCCCCTGGTCTTAAGTGCTTCTCGAATTCTCGTCCTCTCCGTTAATACCCTTCCGTCGCCGCGCCCGACACCGTCTCCCCGCCCAACTCCTGCATGATCTTCACCCCCGAGCTGCTACCAATGCGCTCGGCGCCTGCCTTCAGCATCCGGACGCTGTCCTCGGTCGAACGCACCCCTCCACTAGCCTTCACCTTGCATCCCTTGCCCACCAAGTCGGCAATTGCCCGCATGAGTGCCACGTCGTCAACATTGGCTCCGGTCCCATTGAACCCGGTGCTGGTCTTGATGAAATCCGCGCCGGCCGTACACGCCAGGAATGACCCCGCAATGATCTCGTCGCGTGAGAGTTGAGCTGTTTCCAAAATGACCTTCAGCTTCGTGGGCAACGGCGCCGCCTTGCGCACCCCCAGGATATCCTCGTAGACCTCCGTGTACTTCCCTTCCTTCAGGAGCGGGTACTTCAACACCATATCCAGCTCCGAGGCCCCCTGCTTCACTGCCTCTCGCGCCTCCTGCTCCTTCTCCGAGGTCTCGTACATGCCCTCGTGGAAACCCACCACACAGGCCACGCCCACGTCGGGCGACACCTGGAGCTTCTGGACAGCCCGGGTGACGTAGTTTAAACGTACGCAGACCGTCGCAAAGCGGTACTTTGACGCCTCGTCGCAAAGCTGGTCGATTTGCTGCTCGGTCGCGGCCAGTGCCAATTGAGTGTGATCAATCGTCTGGCTGATGGCCGAAGGCAACGGGGTCTGATGCACGGGGAACGTCTCCGGGAGTTGGTCTTTGATCGTCGAGATCTGGGCCGCCCATTCTTCGTTGTTCCGTGGTATCTCAGACATTGTGGTGTTTGGGTGACCTGTTGTCCTGTAGCACAGATCCGGACCCGTTAACCCCGCTATATGCAAGTGTTTAGACGCGAGGGAATTGGAAGCGTAGTGCTACCACCGAATTGTGTCTGGGATGGATTGCGTACTTTGGTGTTTGGTTTTCAATTCTTCCGAGACCGATTCTGTCAAAATCCGGCCTGGTTCTGCTTGTGAATTCGTTCGCGCCTACGATTGACGAACGTCGAAATTTGATTCTCTGGAAATGCGGAGAAGCGCCCCGTTTGTCACGTGATGATATCATCATCATGAGGTGGATGCCCTACTCTAGTCTCTAGTATATCCTAGACTCCTGGTAGACTGTCTTCACTGAAGCAACCCTCGAGATCGTCTTCGATATTCATCCAGCCAGTAGCCGTAGAGCGTATACTCCCGCGTACCCCCTGACGATGAAATCCCACTGCATCTCCAATCCAGTCCCCAGGATTTACCTCTTCCGTATCTACTCGCCCATCAATCATCAATTGAGGGACACAAACCCAGGCCAAGCTACGAGAACTCAGGACAGAAAAGGAAGCACCAATTCATCAATTACCTTACTAGCTGGTTTGAATGTCATATCTGACAGATTGCCAGTCAAGTATCGCGACCTCGACGGCAAGGAACTTTTATATTTATGTTACCAAATCGACCGGCACAACGTTACCTCTACTTTCGCATCATTACATGTTTATGTTTTCAAGAGGCTGTCCAGACTAGAGAGTATATCCATTCAAACGACGATAGAGACTAGCAAGTGAGGCGAAGAACAAGCAGAAGATAACTCATAAGAGTCGGACGAGTCGTCGGGGTCGGAGAATTGAGAGGGAAATCGCCAACGCCTGCACCAAAAGGGTCTCATCTAGGTTAAAGTCGAGATACTTGATCACCATACTACAATCATCATACATAAGTGATCACTACTACGCGGATCCGGATACTATAATTTGGTGAGAGATCGAGACAACCGTAAACCTTGGGGAGAGTGGCTAGCCAAGAGACAGAGACTTGCTATCGGGAAACTGGTATATCAAAGCATCAACGCCGCCTGGCATCGCACCCACAATCAATCCCTCATTGGCAGCTCTTACACTCCGGTCCGCGAACATCATCCACGCGACCAATCTTGCGAGGTCCAAACCCACCAGGCCCACCGCCGCCACCACCGCCGCCGCCTCCTCCTCCATAGCCACTACTTCCGCTCCATCGCGATCGAGTGTTCGGGTTGTTTCCGGGGCGGGTGACGTTGAATTTGGAGTTTTGAGCGGCAGTGTAAGGATCAACCTACAATGATGTATTGTTAGTTTGTGGTTGCGACACGATAGAGGCAATAGATAAGAGATCCGCAATGAGAGGTTGCATGGAAGAAGTCTTCATCCGTAGAAGTATAACCACGATAAGAGAATTTAATATAACGTACCGAGAAGAGGCTCACGAGGTAGAGACCCAGAAAGAGATAGACATTGTCGAAGAAGCGAGCGAGGCGGACAGAAAACGGGGGGCTGCGGCCGGAGGTTAGTTGGCTGTTCATTTCTCCGAGGCGCTACCGTCGAGGGATTGAATGATGGGTTCTCACCTTCCAAGGACTTGTCCGTTGGACATATAAGTTTGCGGTTTTGACGACATGATGGAAGCGAGTGAGATGGGATGGATTTGGAGATGACTGGAGAGTTGAAGGTTGAATGAGAGAGGGAGATAAGATAGCCTGGTGGAGACTCTTGGCATCGGAGGTTCCCGTGACTTGCTGGCAGTTTGGCATAACGATATGTAACTACAGTATACACAGGCCTAATTCTGGACCTATATTAACGCTTTTTTCTAGAAAATTATGAGAACAGAATCTAAAATTCGAAATATTTATCATTCATGATAATTCGTCAAGGTTCTATCTATATGGGTATCTCTTTTTCCTTTTCCATGCTGTAAAACAACCTCCTTGTCCACCGTCATCACATATATATCATGTAGAATTGCAGCTTTCCAGGGCCACCACTCCCACCTATTCCTTCTCTGACATCGTAGCTACCTCAGGAATATGCCGCAGCTCATCGAGTCCCTTGAACCCCTCTTCAACAACCCACTTTTGATCCTTAGGTTGATGTAAAATGTGGCAGCTGGCCCCAACCACCAACAGACCGGGAGGACGAGACCCTTCGGCTTCAAAGGCCAGACAGACATGCTCCAAGGTAGAACGGATCACCCGCTGATCCGTGCATGATGCCCGTTCAATGATGGCACACGGTGTGTCCTTGGGCCACAGCGTTCGGGAATGCGAGACGTCCTCGGGCGGGGCCGTCAAAGATTCCACCAGTGCCGACAGTCGGTGCAGTGCCATTAGGAAGACCACCGTTTGGGTCGGCACATACGTAGGGGGGTTGGGGGCCGCTCCTTTCCTTCCTGTTCCGGTGCAGATCAAAACTTGGTCGGATACGCCGCGGTGGGTTGCGGGGATTTCGGCAAACAACGAAGCGCTCAGCGCGCTGGTGATTCCTGGCAAAACAAGAGGCGTATAGCCCTCGTTCCGGAAGAACTCAAACTCCTCTCCTCCTCGGCCATAGAGATAAGGATCACCTTGCTTTAGACGAAGAACGTGTCGTCCACGACGTAAAGCATCGAGACCCATTCGCAAGAACTCCTCCTGTGCTTGGTCTGCGTTACCAGGAAACTTTCGTGCAATATGGACCTCGGTCCTTCGAGGAATCAATTCCAGCACCGGCGCCGGGACAAGCTTATCTGAGAGGATGAGGTCGGCGGTTTGAATGGCATTGTATGTTGCTCGGGTGAGTAGATCTGGGTGTCCTGGTCCAGAACCAGCCAGCACAATTTTGCCATGTTTCTGGACATTGTCGACCCCATTGACATCCTCGAGACTATCTTTGCTGGACGAGTACGCCTGAAGAATATTTTCGATGTCGGAGTCGTTGATGGCGGCAAGTTTGCGGAGCGGCCAATACTCGCAAATCTGGGACAGCCAGCGGATGCGCCGGGTTTTGGCAGCAGAAACGTCGTCTTCCGTCACTAGGTTGTTGAAAGTGTGCTTCTGGCCCGTTGAGTCGTCCTCGTCGACTTCCAGCGAGGCTTCGCATAGGCCTGCCGCATAGTCTTCCTCCCATAGACGTCTCCGCACTGACCCTAAACGATCGATGGCGGATCCAAGATTTGGGGGAAGAACCGACGCAATTTCCCTTCTTAGCCGAGAAGCAAGCTTGCAGCCACGTCCAGAGGTGGTAATTCCCACGTGCAGAGGGCCATCCGAGTAGGTTGAGAGAAGACTGAAAGTGCAAAGGTTCAGAGCATCCGACACATTGACCGGAATTCTTAGTCGCCGACAGAGCTTAGATATATGAGGGCCTGCAAAAGGATCAGAAGAGACATTCCCCGCGTTTAATGAGATCGGCGCACATACTCAGAGGATGAGCCCCGCCCAGAGTGACAAAGACCGTGTCCACAACATGGTCGACTTCTTCCCTCCCCAAGCTGGTCAGATCGGTGTCTTGGAATTCTCTGCGAATCCACTGGGCCGAGCCATTTTCTATGCGCTCCGCCAGAGTATACTGCAGGTCCCCGGTATCCGGTGCGATGATGACTGGCTTTGCGCCAGCTTCCAGACTCTTAATGCAACGAGCGGCGGCAAGTGGACTTGAGCCGATGATGAGATGCACCTGAGAGTCTGCATTCATAGCCACCAGCAAAGGTGCCAACGGGCCTTTATCGTTTGATGCATCCCGCATTGTGCCAGACCCCACAAGAGTCAATTAGCGCAATATTCGAGTTTCCTTGGGACAAGACACAAGTTTTTGCCTCGGTATGGAAAAAGCAGAGCAAATTTGTAAGTAAATATCAGGTGTGATCTCCCACAGTCCTTCGACAAAGTGGGTGGGCTATCGGCCACTTATGAATGCGGTAATTGGGATGTCCGCGGAAAAAGCCCAGCGTTATTGGACGTGAGGCAAATTGGCGATAACGAATAATGTTCGTCCCCAAAAATTGGCAACTGATAGAGTCCGATAAGCCTATCGACAATTATTAAAAGGAAATCACCCAAATGACCCAAATGTCACTTTTCCAAAATATAAATGTGTGGAAATGTGACTCTTCTTTTTCCATCTACATTGGTCTGCAGCCCCAATGCAGTTAAAGCGATATTGCGTGATCGTGCTGTGTGGCTTATCTAAGCATAGTGGCTTCAGGCATCCAGGGCGAGAGCAGAGGTCAGGCAATCAGGCAGAGAATGAGATTCCCTGATATGAATCAAGCACCCTGTACGAAGTACTCCGTCCGTACTTGCCATCGTGTCGATTATGGGCGAAGAATTATGCTCGGATATCGCTAAATTCCCAGTTAGTGGCTTCATCTTAAGTGAGCAATATCGCTTGTTCTTAGCAATGGCACCAAGTCAAGCACAAGACAGTAGCCATTGTTCATAGAAAACCATAGTCATTGTAATCTCTCAAATGGTTTTCGAGTCCATGTTACGCTGGTCATACAGACAGGATTGAAAGGTGTTGAGGAAGAGTAAACAGAGCGCTCTGGCGGGCGGACGGTGAGCGCATATCACGTGAGCGAGCTTCGGCCAGCTCGAGCTGGCGTTGCCCGTCAAGCTTCCATGACCACATTCTCCATCTCCAGCCCTTCCCTACCCCATCCGAATCGCCATTTCAAATCTCTCATCGTCCTACCTCACCATATTACTCGTACCCAGATTTCATCTCTCTATATTTGATCAAAAACCTCGAAACCGGGACGTCCTGCATTCGTCATCATGTCCGACGGAGGTCTGTTGAAGCCGGAGAAGGACTTCTCCAAGGATGCCGATAAGCTGATTCCTGAGACGGAACAACTGGCTAAGGTTGGAGGCTCTCCTTGCTATTGCGCCGATTACAGATGCTAATTAGATGTCCAGACCGACGTCCAGGGTGCGATCGACAAGCTTCTGGTCCTGGAGAAACAAGCAAGACAGGTATGACATACAGCGCGCCGCCTGCTCATTCCATCCAAGTATCACGCTAATTGATGTCTCGATTGACAGGCTTCCGACCTGCCCACTACTTCTCGAATCCTTATCACCATCGTTACGATCAGCAAGAACTCCGGCGACTGGAACCTCCTCAATGATCAGGTGCTGCTTCTCTCGAAAAAGCATGGCCAACTCAAACAAGCTGTGACGAAAATGGTGCAGGTGGTGATGGGATTCCTGGACGAAACGCCTAGCTTGGATGTGAAGTTATCGGTGATCCAGACTCTGCGGACCGTGACTGAAGGAAAGGTCGGTGCTCCTTGACTAACTACGCCTCTCCGGCTCATGTTAATGCCCACTATCACAGATCTTCGTCGAAGTCGAGAGAGCCCGTGTCACCCGAATCCTATCTAATATCAAGAAATCCCAAGGCGATCTGAATGCCGCCGCCGACACTCTTTGCGAGCTGCAGGTGGAGACGTTCGGGTCCATGACCAGGAGAGAAAAGACGGAGTTCATTCTGGAGCAGGTGGCTCTCTGCATAGAGCGCGGTGACTGGACACAAGCCACTATCCTCAGCCGCAAGATCAACAAGCGGTATTTCAACCGTAAGCCGAAGAAGAGCGCCGAAGAAATTGAGAAGCTCAAGAAGGAAGCCGAGGAACGGGAGAAGACGCGTTCTCCCGACGAGGCCCCCATGGAGGTTGATGACGACGTCACGGACCTGAAGCTCCGCTATTTCGAGCAGCAGATCATCCTCTCTAACCACGAATACAAGTACCTGGATGTGTGCAAGCATTACCGTGAAGTCCTGGATACCGAGTCGGTTGAAAACAACCCGGAACAGCTGCGAGCAGTACGTCACCATCTCGTTGCCACCTCATAGTTCCTGCGCTCTAACCCGAATGTTTATAGGTCCTCGCCCGCATCGTGTATTACATTGTCCTGTCTCCCTACGACAACGAACAATCGGACCTGCTCCATCGCATCCAGCAAGACTCGCGACTTTCTACGGTTCCCGTCGAGGCCCGGCTGATCAAGCTTTTTACCATCCACGAACTGATGCGCTGGCCGATGGTCTCGGAGCAATTCGGACCCCACATCTGCAACACGGATGTCTTCAGTGCCCAACCTAGCCACTCCGCCGACGACCAGCCGCACCGACGCTGGCAGGACTTCCGCAAGCGCGTCATCGAGCATAACGTCCGGGTGGTCGCCAAGTACTACACTCGCATCCAGATGGGTCGGTTGACGGAGCTTCTCGATCTGACCGAGGAAGAGACGGAGAAGTACATCAGTGAACTGGTTACGTTAAAGACCATCTATGCGAAGATCGACCGTCCGGCGCGGCTGGTCAACTTCGCCAAGCCCCGTGATGCGGATGACGTCCTGAACGAATGGAGCAGCGACATGAAGAGTCTCCTGGGACTCTTGGAGCGCATCGATCACTTGATCACCAAGGAAGAGATGATGGCCCGGATTCTGCCCTCCCGCGGCGAGAAGGGCAAGGCTCGCTAAGGAATTGATGACACGGACGGAGAGATGGGCATGAATTTTGGCGCTAAACATATGGCGTGTAAAACTATACGATCGTAGAAATGGATTAATGCTTTTTGCATGCTCTATCACCAACCCAATGTCGTCCTGATACCAATCACAAGACGACCGCAACACTCTATCCTCTATTGTATCTATCAAATCTGCCAAGGGGATATCTAAGTCTTTTTCTAAAACGGCAAATCCATATCATTCACATCCTCTTCCTCCTCGCTCGCCTTCCCCTTCTTCTCCTCCACCGACTCCCTAACAAACCTCACCGCAGCATCCAAATACGGCCTCTGACTCGGCAAGAAATGTCCCCCAGGATGCCAAACCACCTTCCCCTCAGCCTCGGGATCCCCGACACACGCCTCAATCAACGACCGACTCCTCGACTCCTCCACCACGGCATCCAACGTCCCCAGAACATGCAGCATCGGCGTCTGCACCCCAGGCTCCTCATAGAACCCACGATACCGCGCCCCCGGCGACCGAAACCCACTATAACAGATCGCGAACTTCAGCGGCGGATGCACCAATCCCTCAAACGACGCCGGATACCCAAACACCCCTTCCTTGTCCCCGTCACTTGCGTCCCCAAGTCCCTTCGCCTTGGCCTTCCCAAACGCCTCTTTCCTTACATTCCCTTCCAACAACGACGCCACCATCGCCGCCATCGCAGCTCCCTGCGAAAACCCAATCACGCCATCAAACGGTCCTTCCTCCTTCAAGACCCTCGCGACAGCCGCCAGCCCATCTTCCAATCCCATATAAAGGGGCGGATTGGCCGTGTTCGATCGTCGAAACCACCCGTACGCTTCGGGCGCTTCCGGGGTGGGATGTTCCTCGTTGGTGGTGGGGGGCTCGTAGCCTGGGATATCGGCGGGGTCGAGACGGATGGGACCGGTTGGGTAGATTGCGGCCACTTCGTGGGAGGCAGAGAATGCTTTCGTGATGTGTTTTATGAGGGCGCGGGATTTGGCGTGGAAGAGGGGGCCGGATTGGGTGTAGCCGTGCAGCATGAGGAGTTTGAGGGGTTGGGGGGGCATTTTTTGAATCTTTCGGTTCCTTCGTTCTTTTTCTAAGGGTGGGACATGTAACTAGTAAGATGAGGATGAAAGAAAGGATTCTGTTCAATCGGAGAAAAGGTAGGAACGAGAAGAATTGAAGGAGTGTTGTTTTGAATGAACGAGTTAGTTAGCCAAGTTCAGTCGGAGTCTCTAGATAGTTAGTTAGTTAGGCTAGACTAGAATTTAGTGACCTCTCGCTGTCCCGATAAGATAAGAACCAATTATCTAATTAACTAACTACCCCCCATTTCATACTTCTCTCTCTTACCATCTACTATCCAATAATTTCCGTCATTAGGTTGATATAGAATTGGTCAAGACATCGTATAGAAATATTTCCTCTCTTTCCTTCGTTACTACTTCCCTCCGCTATGAACAAAACAAAAACTTGTCTCCCAAGGCCAAGATCCATCAATCTAGTAAAGACAGGTCTTTTGACCTGCAATCACTCCTCCAACCGTCTTGATCGTACTTGAATATGTCTAAAAGGAGCACAGTATGCTCGAGAGCATTGACACTTTTAAATAGGGGGTAGTATGGTGTGGATGCAAATAAAACTGTTTACCGGATATTGGGGCTAGAAAGAGAATCGCTGTTGTTCATGCACACTAGGGCTTCAAGAGGATTGATTTGATTAATATGCTGGAATAGATCCTCAATGACTTGCATTTGCCAGAGTTGACTACGACGTACATGTGTCTTGTAGTCTACGGAGATTTCACGGGCTAACGAGTAATAACGCACGGCTACTAGGTAATGACCATTGGCAATGCACATAGTACATCCATGTGGGCCTCTACAGTATGGGGTAAATGGCAAACTATATACTCCGTACTGTCAAGACTTGGACTGAGCGGGGCTCTATCAGACACATTACGCATACAGAGTACAGATAGGTCTACAATTACGAGGGACACCATGTATCGAGCAAACATCAAATACGATTGCACGGCGCACGAGGAATGCCGGATTGGACGCTCATAGCAGACAGATCCGACCCGAGCAGACAGTACCTATCCCTTCTCAGGAATCACGCAAGCTGTCGGTTGGCAGGACCAGATAGCTGCTGCTAAGTCGTCCAATCCGCATGGCACATCGGCCTTCCTAGCAATGTCACCTAACTCAGACATGCGATGTCGTCATCGGTGGAGGATTGTTCGTCTCTCGAGACCTAGACATTCGAATTCCTGCGGCTGGCAAAGCTCATGCTGATGTGCCCATTTTGGTGTCATCCCGTCGTGCCCCGTTTGTTGTATGGAAACAAAAGATAATTGGAAAAGAAAAATTACATGTCGAAGCGATGTAGATAAGTCGTCGTGCGCAAACCGAGCCGCAGAATCAGGAAGATAGTAGGTCGATAATGAAGAAGACAAAGATGATTGCGATGCAGAAGCCTTGGACCGATCAATGTTTGCCAGATATCCGGAACTTCCCCCTTTCTCTCGATTGTCTGTCAAAAGAAAATAAAAAAGCCTGTATTGAATCACTGGGCACGCTTTTTTGGTGGTATAACACAAAACGGAAAAAAAAGTATTGATGCCTGGTCATTTCCCTTCGAAACCTTTTTTGTATTTGGGGGGTGTCTTGCTCGCAAATGGGCAAAGGATTCCATCTTCTATCTGAGTATTTTGTTGTTAAATTTGCTCAAAAAGAATCATATTAATCCATTATCGAAGAACGCCACATTTCTTTCATTCATCGCTTCGGCCTGATTTGCGTCGAGACATCTACTTTCTCCGGAAAGAGCATCCCTCGGTAAGTCTGGCCTTACCACCGGTGGGCTGGCAGAGGACGGTCGAGCAGCCGGCGCAGACGACGACGGTCTGGGCGTGGGAGAAGACGGTGGTGATGGTGAAGCAGCCGGGGCACTTGACGTCCATGAAGAACGAGCGAGGAGCAGGCACAAGGGTCTGTTGTAACAAGGGGAGGGTTGAGTCAGTCCTCTTTTGTCCGATCGACACTTCGAAATTTCGATATCGAATGGTCATACCTTAAGCTTGTGCTTACGGGCCTCAGCCTGAGGAGCAGGGTTGAGAAGGTCGACCGCGAGAACCTAGTATCACAAATCCATCAGCACACACAATCCTTCTCATATCGCTTTGTATTGTCCCATTCGGAATTTTCGAGATGAAGGGTCCAGCGTAGCCGACGGGCGCCGACGAGGTCGAGCACGAGATCAGGGCAACATGACCCTTATCTGCGCGTAGAGCGATCGGTATCTGACGGGGACGTAGTCGAAGGGAAAAAGGGTAGACGAAAAACCTACCATCTTGACGAGACAAAAAGTCGATCAGCGAGATAGGTTGAAGAATGGCGCTGATGGAGATGGCCTGCTTGAAGGGTGAAAAGCGAAAAGGTACTCTCGTGGAAATGGCAAAGGTCTGAAGGGAATTCTCTCGCCGGGCCTCACCCACCGTCCCGTTTGGGGAGAATAGGGTTGCAACCCTCGCTAACGCTGCCCTTCCGGGTAGTCTTGGCACGCCCCACCCGTCTGGGCCAATCAGCATTGCATATTTGATGACATGCTTCCCGAAGGCCCTCCAGACTTCCAAAGGTTCCATCTACAGAGGGATAGAGTTATACTCCGGACATGGGCAAAGATCATGCGACGCTTCCAGAACTATCTTCAATCATCTGACATTTTCTATCCTAGCACATTATTTGGTGAACAGCGTGAACAGCATAAAGAATGAAACGAGAAAAAGTAAAAACAGAAAAGAAGAATCTTTCCAGGTGGCAGAGAAATGAACAAGACCGAAAGAGATCGAAGGAAAGACAAAACAGGCAGCAAAGCGCAGCAAAACAAAACAAACATCGCAATCGCATATCTCACATATCTGACATGGTGTCTATATCGCTAATCCAACATATTATGGCATCAGACGCGACTAACATCGAGGGTGTTCCAGCCCACGTATGTCGCCGACCTGGTATGGTATGTCCCGGACATATAGTTCTCGACCCCTTTTGTTTTTTTCTGCTTTAAAACCAACTCGCTTCAACGCTTTGATGTACATTGCAAATTTGGCGAATGAATTTCGAAATATGCCGCTCCGGTATTAGGTAGGTTGTCCGCACCAGTTTCTGATAGGAAGGCGCGGCGGTTGTCGCATAGTAGTTTACATGCGCAAGATGCGCAAATCACTGGGATTTCTTGGACGCATCGCCGTTGGCGGTCTGCGTCTCTTCGACGTAGGGGTGCTTGATGCTGAGACACCAGATATCAGTATAATCACATATCGTCGTGATGATGTCATGCTATCGGATAGTCAGCCATAGAAGTCATAAGAGGGAACGAGAATAGGGCGATCGCCACTCACGATAAAGCTGCCATAGATACCAATCGACAGTCCCAGGCATACGAAGATGAAAGCAACCTGACCGGATCCGTCGCCCAGGATGCTAGGCCAGAGTTCAAAGACCGGTCCGGCGCTATCCAACACACCCAAGGCGAGCGGGCAAAGGAGAATGTTGAAATAGGGGAAGCTAGTCTTGACCAAGTGCGCGCAGATCATTCTTCCGACGGCGTACGCATTGATCAGGCCGACGAACAGAATCACGGGGATGGCATAGTTCTCCAGAATGTAGGGCTGGAGGTACAGGTAAGCCGGAACAAGAGTCCACATCACAACCAGAGGCAGGAGGCCAAGGAGCGGCTGGAAGGGGTCCTGACCGCGTTCCTTGCGAACCTTCATGACATGCACAATACTCGAGCTGGTGGCGAAGAAGAGAACGAAGGCGCCGTAGACAAGGTACCACTGCGTAAAGGGCATATCGTATACCTGCTCCGGCATGAAGTCCAACTTCGGAATACCCACGGTCTCGAGCATAGGGCGGTGCCAGAAGCTACCGCCGCCCATATAGGCCGTGAACCCGAAGACAATGCATAAGGTCAAAACACCTTCGACGGGACCCGAGATGATACCCAGGGTCAGAACCTGGGTGTAGTACTCGTCCCACGTCTGGACGTAGAAGGTCATGGTGGCTAGATTGGGTCAGTCATCTGGAAGTCGGTTGCGGTTGGGTTACAATGGCTTACAGCCAAAGAGAGTCAGGATCGAAGCCCATGACTGGCCAAGGTTCATCGATGCTACGAAGATCAACACACCAAGGGCGGTGTTGCATGCATCAACGCCTGCAGAGGGAAAGAAGTATTAACACCAGCAGACCTCCCAAACTCGAAGATGCTCGGTTATACTCACTGTGGTCGAACAGCTCACCCAACGGTCCGCTTTGCTTGGTTCTCCGGCTGCACAACAGAACATCTTAGCATGCATTTCATTTACCGGAAAGTGGTTGCACTGGGGGTCATACGCTTGCATTCCGTCTATTCCATCGAAGGTCTGGTATAGGAACAATCCCAAGGCGCAACTGGCATAGACCCAAGGTGGGCAGTCTTGATCTAGGTTTGGGTTATACCAAAGAATGGTCAAGAGGTTGACTACCACGAAGAAGAACCCCGTCAGGGTAATCTACCAGTCCTCGGTTATTCACATCGTCACGACCAGACCGATCCAGGCGCAGACACGGAACTTACAGCATTGGGACTAAAGAGCAGAGAAACGCCGTTAGCCGACCAGCACTGACGAGGAATAAGGACATGAAGACCGGCGTTACTACTCACGCCATGCTCATGGGGAAACATTTGATGACAAAATGATTATAGAAAGGCTTCAGGACATATCGGCTTATTAACGAGTGGTCGACTCCCGCATAGCGATACTCCTGTAGGTTGGGAAGTTGATGCTGGCGGAGGTACACCATCGTGCTTCTGGGTTGTTGGATCCTTTTTTTATCCCGGACACGCAGTCCTGCGAGATACGTAGGCGCTTGGGGAGAGGATAAAAGAAGAGTTTTCTGTCCTTTTCTTTTTTGTTTCTTTTCTGGTTTTTTACGGGGAACACCAAGCTGTCAATGGATTCAAAGTGAGGCGCGAAATCTCAGTGACACTTGAGGGAAAAGGGTGAGACAAAGCCAGGAGTTGCAGGGGGGACACAGTCCGGGATGTGATAGGGCTGTTGAGGATCCAGAGACTGGGTGGCGGAGAGACACAGAAAAAGGAAAAGAAGAGGACAAAAGGACAGGAAAACAACACGTCGGGGAAGAGGAGAGATGGGCGCTCTTGTTTGATGGACCGGAAAATTTGAGTAGAGTATTTATTATGAATCGCTATTATTATTATTTTTCTGCCCGGCAAAAAACGGGGCCCTAAAGAGTTCCCGCGCGGGGACGAGATGCAAAAGGACCCGACCGCGACGATGCAGTTCGACAAACTGGGATAAATTGGGATGGACGAGGATGATGACATGGGAGTTGTGCCTCGACTGCCCACGTGTGGTCTTTCATTTGCTCCTCTGCCGTCGGCTTGGAGGGGCGAAGGCATCCATTTTTCCCGGGCTTCGGTGCATTCCCAGCGACACGCCCATTTGGGATCGTCGTTCTGCGGGTGGGGTAAAGTGTAAAGGAGAGAGCGCTGAGAGACACAGAAGATACTCTACCTGGGGAGGGCACATCCGAGGCACCATATGACGAGGCTAAGAAAAACAGAGTTACAAGAGGCACCGTGCAAAAAGAGGGGTAATTGTGTCCGCAAGAGTGTCAATTTAATTTCTAGGTACAGGGGGATAGGCATATGAGACAAAAACAATGCTAAAAAATGCTAGATCTGATGCGCTAAGAGCCCTACATGGCTGAATAGGAACTAGAAAGATCCGAGTGGGCGTGGACCATCAGCGGAAGTCCGTTCATGCCGGCAAAATGTCCCCCCTGCTAGCCCGCAAGTCTCGTGCCCTTCTTCGATCCCTCGTTCCTTCATTCATTCTGGCCTGGCGCTAGGATACCCTAAGCTTGCTGGTGTTTGGTGTCTGGCTGGCTAGCACGGCTGGGAAATCTGGCTTGTGACCACAGATCGATACAGCATCGGACGGGCCTCGATCGCTTATCCCACGGGGCTCCAGGGCATGGGGACCAAGATGCGGCTTTGCATAGTCTGGATGAGAGGCACGGTCTTGTGCACGGTTTCCGCCCAGCCCTCGATGCCCCACGACTGTTCCCGGCGAACCTTGCGCTCCTCCAGGTTGGCGAATTGCCAGAGATGGTGCACCGTGTTCAAGTCTCCGATCTGGACAAACCACGCTCCGACGCCTTCCATAACTTCGCGGCGAGCTTTGAGGCCACGGCGCCAGTGCGTCTCCCACTCAAGCAGGTTTCCGGGGTGCAGGGTATAGGAGCGCAGTTCAAACAGCCCGCCCAGACGTCGGGGCGGAGTGGTGGGCCAGAAGGAGAACTCCTGCATCAGCGAGGTCTTCTTGCTCTTAATCAAGCTCTTCAGCTTCCGATCGAATTCGGGGAATTCGGGGTGGCAGGAAATGTTGTGAAGGGAGGCATGGTAACCCTCGTATCGCTGATATTCCCAAATGTGGACTATAAACACGGAACGGGTTAGCTCGAGAAATAACAGTCCGGACCCGTTGGTCAACAGGCATACGGGTTGGGGTAAGGGAGAAAGGGTGTCTTGAGTTCAAGTACCAAAAGTGTCGTTGTCGCCCACTTGTGTGCGCCAACTTCCGACCAGATTCACCCTGTTTTCCTCAGTGCCGGCCATCCGGGGATACCACTGGCCCACGAGGTCAACATATTCGTCTACTTTGTCGGGCTTCACCTCGTGGAAAACGATGGAGTGGACGTATTTGCCGCGAGCGAGGACCTGCGAGAACGACCGCTCGATGTCCTTATCCAGCTGTTGGCCTTCCTTGGTTCCGTATATCAGAGAGGATAGAGGCCCGCGCTTGGGAGACTGCGAGGAATCCAGCACTTGTTCGTCTCCTAGAGAACGGTGGGAAGAAAGTGAGCCCAATCCCTGATGGTCAAGAGTTTCGGCGGCATCAAATACAGCACGGCCGTGGTTACGGCTCGCATTGCTCGCATGCGGAGCAGTGGGAGCGGTGGCGAACTCACGAAAACGATCACGGGAGATAGGGGATGAGGTAGTATCAGAAGCAGAAGCATCGACAGACTGACTCTCTTGCTGTTCTCGCTGCTTGCGAGCCGCCTCCAAGTTCTCGCGAAACTCCTTCTGACGCGCACTAAATTCTTCCGCCGAATCGGGGGTTAGGTCACGAATAGAGGGTGAGCGGTAGGCAGTGGCAGAGGTGGTGAAGGGCCGGGCCAGCGAGGACGCCGGTCGGGCAATGCGTGCTAGAAACATCGTAGGTAATCGAACACAGGAGATCGTGATTCAATAAATTTAGACGCCGGAAGAGAGAAGCGACACAAGAGGACAGATTTGCAAAGGGATGGGGGTAAAAGGCGGCTATCGTAGCAAACCAGGCAATCTCAAGATCGTGGCTTCAAAAAGGACGAGTGACAAAGAATAAAATGCAATTGCGCGAGCAGTGTGCGAAGAACAGTTTAAAGGGGGGTAAAGAAGGGTTTTTGCACAGGGAGGGGAAAGGAGGAGCAGCAGCAACGAGGGCGACACAACCAGCAGGGGTGAAGTCGATGGTCTGACCAGACGGCTAGGATGGAAAGGCTGCTGCAGAAGAGAGGAGTAAGATTGTCGCAGTGACAGCAACTACCAGTGAACTTCGAGGGATTGGTCAAGCGGAGAAGAAAAAGTCCGTATTAACGGTCTGATAGCATTCACGGGTCGAGGAAGTGAGAGGATGAGGAATTGAAAGGCCAATGGAAGCGAGGAGAAAGCAAAGACGAGGAGAGACGGGGAAGAGGAATCGACGGGAAGCTGGGGAAAGCTGGGACTGGCAGTGCGGGGAAGCAGCCTGAAGGTGCGCCCGTCGCGGTCACGGGGTGGTATTTAAGCATACGCGGCAGGTAATTGCTCGATAGTATCATCAATACTAATTCATGATGACGCTACTTGGGACGCTCACATCCACTATCCCAGATGATAGCCCCGATGTTCATCCCTCTGTACGATAACTTGTGGATAACCCTTGTCCCTCGTCGATCATCATTGCGCGTTGCTCCACCATTCCTGAAGCTACGATGACGAAAGCAATGTTTCTGCGCGATCACAACATGAAACATACTCTCCTTACGGGGCCGTATTACTCACCTATAGAACTCTGGTACTAAGTAAAATTCACAGCTTATAAAGTACAACGAAGGCCTACCGACTCAGGAGTACACACCTGCGGTGGATGGCAGTCCAGCCATGACGTCGACTAGCGAAGGCGCCGACCAGCCTCGACCGCCCCGGCTGAATCGGGACTAGCACGGGGACTGACCCAAATCGGTCAAGGCTCTTTCGTCCTCTTCGGATCGGAACCGCCACGGCTTTGCCTTCTTCCCCTCCATCGCCAGGGAAACCTCGTCCTCGACCTTTGTCGGAGACTCGCTCGGATTTGTTTTTGCTCTTATTTCTATTTTTATTTTAATACTATACTCACTTTATTTCTATTTGTTGTTTCCCTTTTTTTTCTGATTCTTCCGCAACGCCATGACCGACTCTGTCAACCCGCCCCTCTCATATGAGGCATCGGCCACCACCACCCACCCCCATGTCGCAACCACCCTTCCTCCCGAGGTCATTGCGTGTTTGAAGAACTCGCGGTTTGTACGCTTAGCTCCCTTGCAGATCCGAGCTGTCTCGAGGTGCACACAAACTAACCTTTACATCTTTTAGCTTCATCTTGCAACATGTGATGACCTGACCCCCCACATCTCTCTCATGTCATATACCTACCTCCCATCGACGCCTTTCGACCCTTATCCCACCATTATCATGACCACCAACCCGTCCTCGCGCAAGACCAATCATCTGTTGACCAACCCCCGAGTTTCCCTATTGGTCCATGACTGGGTTTCCCATCGTCCGCCCACCCGAGCCTCCAACGCCGGCGAGCGCGAGGGATCCCCCCCACCGGCCGCGACGCGATCCTCCTTGGCCAGTTTGCTATTGAACCTCAACACGAGCGCTCTCTCGAGTATCTCCACCACCATCACCGGCGCCGCCCGCTTCCTGGAGCCCGGCTCCGCCGAAGAAGCCTGGTGCAAGGAGCGACACCTGGAGAACAACACCTTCGAGGAGGAAATGGGTCTGTTTGGTCAACAGCAGCAGCAACAGCAGCAAGAACTGGGCCAACGGCGCACCAGCGTGTCCATAGATAGCGACGTGCGTGTTGTGACGGTTCGCGTGCGCGAAGGCCGCATTGCGGACTGGAAGGGAGGTGTTCGGGATTGGGTGGTGGTCCGGGAAGGCGAGGAACAGACTCCTTTGGTCAATGGAACGCTGGAGGCTTAGGGACTTGTATTATATAGGGCCTTTGTGGTCTAGACTTGGATGCTTGACATCCTTCGCCGTTCCGGGTTCTTTTCTCTTTATTTATTCTTCTTTTTAAACCTTGTCGTTATAGGGACAAGCAGGGATGTCATGAATTTATGACTGTTGTGCAACTTACCTTCTTACCTGTATTCAAATTCAAATTCTTGTTCCGATACTTACTGTCTTATATACTCGATACAAAAAAAATTGAATCCTTCCAGACGATAGCGGGAAATGCGGAACTCTGGCTTCGGCGTGGCGATGACCTCATAGGACTACTGTTCGGAGTACTCCGTATGGTAGTTAAGTTATAACTCAAGAAAACTATCTACAAAAGATTCTTTGTATCTACCAAGTGAATAGGCATAGTCAATCCACAATGAAAACAAAAATCATACCGCTAGAAAGAAACAACGCCATAGTCTTTGCCATGAATCACATGACTTTTCCGAGCCGGTGACGTCTGTCGAAATCTTATCGGAACTAACAAGCACTACGAGATCTCCGTGCGACAACCTAATGTTCTCTTGATTGTACAGTGTACAGTCCACCAACCGGTCAATTCGCTATAAGTTACTCCAGCCCAATTGACGATACCAATTCCACAAAGACATGCACTAGCGACATAGTTACCTACCTACCTCTCGACACTGAACTACTCATTCACTCCTACCTACCTACCCACCTATATCACCCAGCTATTCATCTTAACTTCAACCGCCTCAACACCAGAAAGAAAAAAAGAAAGACCATCACAATGCGTCTTGCCCACCTCCACCTCCCAGGCATAACCTCCTTCACGCGCGTGTCGGCCCTCCAACAAACCCTCACGAGCCGACTCCTCGCCCACAAAAAGACCCTCCACCCGACCTCCCCGCCCCCGGATCCCACCATCATCACCTTCACGCCCAACCCAGTCTACACGACCGGTCGACGCGACTTACCTCCCTCAAACACCTGCCCGTCATCATCCTCGCTCTCCCTCCCCCCGTCTCTCGAACCAATTCGATCCCTCCTGACCGCGCCGGGAACGGCCTCCAACAGCCCGGAAAAGAAAGCAGAATACCACCCAACCCTCCGCGGCGGACAAACAACCTACCACGGACCCGGGCAAATGGTCGCATACACAGTGCTAGATCTCCGACGGCTAGGACTCACACCGCGCTGCCACATCCGACTCCTCGAGAACAGCGTGATCGACGTCCTGCGCGGCTACGGCATCACGGGCCAAGTGACGGAGGATCCGGGGGTGTGGGTATCTACTAGGGCAGGGACGGAGCCGGCGAAGAAGATCACGGCGGTGGGGGTGCATCTGCGTCGGAATATCAGCTCGTTTGGGATCGGGTTCAACGTGACGGAGGAGCCGATGTGGTATTTTCAGCAGATCGTGCCGTGCGGGTTGGAAGGGAGGGAGGCGACCAGTTTGCAGGGTTTGGGGGTGAAGGGCGTCGGGGTGGGGGAGGTGGCGGGGGGGTTTGTGGAGGCGTTTGTGAGGAGGTTGAATGCGGATTTTGCCTGCGGGGGAAGTGCGACGGGGGAGAAGGTGGATGAGGTGTATACGGTTGGGGAGGAGGTGCTGAGGGAGAGTGAGTGAGGGAGTGGGTTGAGGTCGGGTTAAGGGCGGTTGTGGGCGGTTGTTGATGTATGTATATAGCTAGGGTTTGGAGTTACCGGTTCAGAGCAAGCAATGATTGTCATCGGACATATCGGGAAATACGCAGATAAACAAAAAGACGTTTCATTGATTAGATGCCATCATATAGATGGTACATATGATTCTCTATAGGAAATAAAGTAAGCAAAATTCGATCCTCGTCTTGATCGAGGAGCTAATCCAATCGAGTTCCAATTGCGCAAAGGTGTCAGATACTTCCAACCGGAAACCGGTGACTTCTGCGGAGGCCACCGAATGACAGCACCGATGACGAACGGATTATCAAGCGAAGCAAACAAAAGTATGTATAAAGAAGAAAACAGGCCAAGAATGAAGCAAAACCATCAGGCTAAAGTGTCACAGGAACATAAGAAAGCGCTCTGCCCGGCAAACTCATAGGTCGCAGCAGGTGCAGAGGTGTCCGCTGTGGAATGCAAAAAACCAATATGGGTATAGGAAATAATAAGAAAGATAAAAAAAAGGAAATAAGGCGGTCGACAGATCACCTCCAAAACCTGAAAAGATAACAAAAAAAAAGTTTAAAGAATGACACATCCTCCCTTAGATCCGGTCGACCCTGGGGCTTTCACGTCTAGAGCAACCTTGGCTGCTTCATAAAAGGTCTCCATGATGCCGCGGTTCTGGACAGCGGAGCATTCTATCGTCACGTTAGCATTGCGCATCAAAACATCGGAGGCGATGGGGGGGGGGAATCTAAATACCCAGATACTTCACGGCTCCAATCTCCTTGGCCTTGGCTAGGCCCTGCTCGTATGCGATGGCGTTCGCATTGTTGTTCTCGAATTCATCCTTTCTCAAGTCGCACTTGAGCGCCGTCAGGACCAGTTTGACGCCCGGGCAGTTCTCCGATATTTCGTCCACCCATTTACTCGCCACATTTTCGAACGAATCGGGGCTGTCGACCTATATTTAGATGTGCAGTTAGATGATGTACTCTGACTAGATGAGGTGTAAGAATCGCTTACGCTAAAGCACAGCATGATGACGTGTGTGTCTTCGTAAGACAGCGCGCGCAGTCGGTCGAATTCCTCCTGGCCAGCCGTGTCCCAGAGCGATAATTCCATGTGTACATTGTCGACAAAGATATCTGAGAAGCATAAGCATGCGTTGCAAAGGCCGTAGGTAGCGAATCAATTACCGTGGACGTAGTTTTCTAGAAGCCGGGATCGTCAGCAAGGATCATCAACGAAGACTAGGGAACGCGCGTACCGAAAACAGTAGGTTCACTATGCGATGAATGCACATGTTAATATCGCATGACCATGCAAACCTACACTGCCTAGAAGGGTAATTCTTACTAAACCGTGGGGAAGTATCTGGACGTGGAAAGTTAGCGAGTGGCTCGTCGAGCGAAGGGAGGGGAAACGGGGACCGACCCTCTCGTAAAGACATTCAGGGCCGACGTCTTGCCGCAAGCTCCATCACCTCTGTTTGGAATAGCTGTCAGACCCTGATCCTTTCAAGTATTATTATCGCGTGGTAGAGGTCACTAACAGCAGCACCATCTTGCGCCGAACCACTTTTTGACGCCCACACAAGTCCATTGTGAAGAGAGAATCCGTTCAAGACTGCTCGGTCGAGTATGCGATAAGAGAAGGGGGTCGGCGCGAACCAGGGTCGAGGGGATCGGGATGCAGGCGATTATATAGGGCGAAAATCGATTATATCGGGATAGGCGGTGGTTAAGGATAGAGAGCGGCCGGGAGGGAGAGGGAAATAAGGAGGAGATGAAGGTTGAGAAAGACGAGTCGTGGGCCGTGCAGAGTCGATGTCATCGTCCTGAAAAGGATCAGCGAATAAGGTGATCGTCATCCGCCAAGGGCCTTCGCCTCCCGCGCGGTGCCTGACTTCTGAGGCTCTCGCTTTAGTCGGCGCATTATGCAGCCCGTTGCTCTCGGTTTCCTGGAATGTTCAGGGCTCAGTGCTCAGCTTTCAGTTCTGGAAACTCGCGGGCGGGAGGTCTTTATCGATTTACTCCGGAGTACACTGCGTATGAGTAGCGCAACATATAAAACAAAGAGCGCCCGACCATTACGCCAATCGGCAGTTCCACGGGACAGATGGACGTTTCAACAGTGGGACTCACGGCAGAGAGGAACAAATACAAACAAAGGAAGCTAAAAGTAACATCCAGGGAGTCGAGGTTCTCGAGGTTCTCGGGGGGTTACTCTAAATGTCCCTCCCTGATTGTATATCCGTAGCTACCGATACTGTAACCTGAACCAAGGGTTGTCCTGCGCCTTGTCCTCTGCGTAGGGTACTATTAGACCTATCGATTCTGGCTAAATATCCAGCAAAACACTTGATCATCTACTCCCTTAGTACATTAAAACTAGAAAGGGATCAAGCTAGACACATCGAAATCATAGGAGACTACGGCTGCCAGGTCCTGGACGACGGTCGGACCCATCAGTCGTGGTCAAGCGGGGAAGGTAGTCGGAAGGCCCCAAGGCTCCGATAGGTGCGGGAGCTTCCTTTGGTTGTTACTTGCTACTTATCACTTGCACACTGCGACTCCCATCCATCTACCACACTCTCCCGACCCTCGATTATTCTTACCTACACGGAGGATCCGGAATCCCTCGTTGTTGGCAGATAGTTGAGACGATCCGAAACCTGCGCGAAAAGTCTTTCGCAACTCTCACGATGTCGGACGATGACGATTTCATGCAAGATTCCGGTGACGAGGAGTGCGTTCCCCCTCGCTCTCCCATTCTGCACGCAGTGAAGAGACTGGAACAGCCTCTCTAACCGATCTCGATGATAGATACGACTTTGAATACGAAGATGCGGATGACGACGAGTCCGGCGACGTCGGGATCGAAAACAAATACTACAATGCCAAACAAATAAAGATAGACTCCCCGGAGGAGGCGATCGTGGAATTTCTAGGGGTACCGCCGCTAGAGGAGGAGAAAGGCGACTGGTAAATGACCATCATTCCGCCCGTGAATTATAAGTCCAATACTGATGGTCCGGAAGGGGATTCAAAGGTCTCAAACAAGCCATCAAATTGGAGTTCAAACTCGGGCGGTATAGCGATGTACGCTGCTCCTCCCCTCGGCCTCTCTGTCGCTCGTTGTGCGATACTGATCCTTCTCCAGGCTGTCGGACACTATAGGGAACTGCTTACCTACGTCAAATCGGCCGTCACGCGAAATTACTCCGAAAAGTCCATCAACAACATGCTCGACTATATTGAGAAGGGATCGGACGACGACAAGGCCTACCAGTGCATGGAGGAATTCTATTCGCTGACCCTCCACTCGTTCCAGAACACGAATAACGAACGCCTATGGTTGAAAACCAACATCAAACTCGCCCGCCTCTGGCTAGAGCGCAAGGAATACGGCCAACTGAGTAAAAAGGTGCGGGAACTACATCGAGCATGCCAACGCGAAGACGGATCGGACGACCCAAGTAAGGGCACGTACCTGCTTGAACTGTATGCGCTCGAGATTCAGATGTACGCGGAGACGAAGAACAACAAACGACTGAAGGCTCTATACCAACGTGCTCTTCGCGTGCGGTCCGCCGTGCCGCACCCCAAGATCATGGGTATCATCCGAGAGTGTGGAGGCAAAATGCACATGAGCGAAGAGAACTGGGAGGAGGCGCAAAGTGACTTTTTCGAATCATTCCGCAATTACGACGAGGCGGGATCGATGCAACGGATCCAGGTCCTCAAGTACCTCGTGCTGACCACCATGTTGATGAAATCGGACATTAATCCGTTCTACTCGCAAGAGACCAAGCCCTATAAGAGCGACCCGCGCATCTCTGCCATGACCGACCTAGTCGACGCCTTCCAACGAGACGACATCCACGCCTACGAGGCCGTCCTCAGTAAAAACCCCGACGTGCTAGCGGACCCATTCATCGCGGAGAACATCGACGAAGTGAGCCGGAACATGCGCACCAAAGCGGTCCTCAAACTCATCGCGCCTTACACCCGATTCTCGCTCAGCTTCATTTCCAAGCACATCAAGATCTCGGTGCCCGAAGTCCAGGATATCCTTAGCTTCCTAATCCTTGACAAGAAGCTCAACGCCAAAATCGACCAAGAGAGTGGAACCGTGTTAGTGGAGAGTACTAGCGACGTGGATCGACTACGATCTCTGGAGGAGTGGAACGCATCGCTTCGGACCCTCTGGCGCACCACCCTAGACGACGCGGAAGGATTCAAGAGCGACGAGACCTCGCAGCTCCATGGGCTGAGAGGCGGACCGGCCTTCCCGTCGGGCTTCGGTGACGAGATGCCCGCAGGGGGCGGACGTGGTAGCAGTCACCGATTACGGAGTGGAGGATGGAAGGGCAAAGGGGCGGCGAAAGCAGTAGGACCCCGGGGTTTTTAATTTTAGAAGAAAGGGAAAGGGGACGGGGAAAGGCGGATCAGGGAAAGATGAGAGAGAAAAGGAGAGGGAGGGGTGTGCGCAGACGGGCGATGAGAGCCAAAATCGACCGGATATAATCCTTGTTAAGCTGCAGAGCGGGACCAAGAGGAAGATTTTTAACTAAAGAATTACAAGAAATAAAAATAAAAAGCAAACAAGCAAAGGCCCCAGCCTAGCCCTAGGATAGAACATTCTTGCCTGCTACAATGGCCAATAATACCGATTTACTTTGGAAACATCAACGGTTAAACTGCCTTCCTACAAAGGTACTTCTACGACGTACCCATGACATTATTAGCTTGTCCATGGAGGCAAGTATGTACATACGGACATACCGTCATACATACATAAACCCATCGTACACTTATACCGGAAACCCCGAAGATCAAGGGCAAAAGATAAAGACAAGACCCGGAGGCGCTGACCTAACAGGGGTATCTGAACAGGGGTAGTCGTCGGGGGTGTGTCGGAGGGGTGGTGGTCAATGGTCATGCAGCCAGCACCGCATACACGACTAGGTAGGCAATCCCGTAGAACATGCACTTTACAGTGTGACCCGGGTACCTAAGATAGGTAGGTAGGTTACTACGATAGGTAGTAACTAAGTACTGTAAGTACCTAACTTAGCGGAATAACTACCTAGCTCTCCTTGTCTTGCTTCCCATCCTATCCTATCCTATCCCATCCTACACTAGAATGTACTATACTATAGTACACTCTAGTATATGACATACGGAGTTTAGTTCGCTACCAACTTATTTACCAACTTATGTAGGCCTGTATGTATCTACGGCCTACGAGCCTCGCGTAGGTAGGGTAGGTAGATAGTGTGTAGAGTAAGACCAATAATAACATAGGATGAATAGACAATGGACATAGGTAGTCCCGTCATAACTACCTTACTCCGTACTATGTCGTATTATAAGGTAGTAACTAACCCCCCTAGAGCCTAAGACTTAATATAATATAATACGTTATATTAGTAGATTAGGTACCTAGTTGGTAGTAAGTTAAGTTAGGTAGGTAGGTAGGATTCCAGAAACCAACGCGAAGGCCTGCCTACGTTGTAAACGGGTTTCAATTGTGGAGGTGAGGTGTATGTATGTATGTACGTACGAAGAAAATTTCCTCCCTATTTTTTTTCCGACGAAAAAAGTCATTTCAAGAAAAATTTAGAAATGGCAAAAACATGGGAAAAAATTAGATCATCCCATGTCAACCGTCCGCAAGGGCCAGAGGTAGGTCGATACGAGAGTATGAGAATTGTACTCCGTATTATTATGTCTGTTTATGTTGAACCAGACAGTAAACAGAAGAACTCTATCAGATGATTGACAGAGCAAGGTCCCTAATTGCACTATAGTAGAGTTTCACATACGTCAAGGAGCAGGTTGTCAGTGGATCATGGCTGTCTGACAGGCAAGGACAGAAAATCCCTACGATGCAGTTAGTACAGGAAGTACACCGAGTTCCGTACAATTCTGCAAGGGAGGAAAGGTAGAGACTGTCAAGTGTCAAGTGTCAATCCACTCCGTAGGTAACGACACCGTAGTGAGTTACAACATAACAGAGGACGAGGATTCGCTTCCTTCCCGATGGATCCTAACCCCTACTTCCACAGAGGACAGCGTAGACTAATAACGCTTCCTCCCCTCCTCGAAGGCACTAAGTTCGCCAGGATCACCGGGTGTCCACCGGAGAACCCATGCTTAGTGACTTTCTGTCGGTATGATCGATAGGCCGGATCCAACAGCCCACAATCCCCGGTTCCCTTCCTTTTCCCCTCTCTGCTTGAAATTATGATAAAGTGGGTATCTTTTTTTATTAGAAAGAAAAAAAAAGAGAGAAATTTGGGCTAACTGCCTCACTCGCCAATGACCAGACAGTCGCAGCCCATGCAGCGGATAATGCAGAAGAAACACGGGAGTCACCGCATTTATCCAGCCAGTGAGTAACGCGATAAGTCGGTGACGGTCGGTGGGAAGAAGTGGGAAGGCAGTTTCAGGGCCTGCACAAGACTGTCCGCCAAGAGACGGTCAGAATGGAGTACTTTTGCCAATTGGCGGCCTGTCATCGAATGGACTTGGTCCGCCCCGCTGGAGGGGATTCTTTGCTTTGATCCCACTCCCCGTCTTTCTTTCGACGCTGCCTTTTAATTTGGAAGATTTTCGAACTCCCCTGAGTATTAGGTACGAGCAGGGTACTTAAAACTTCACTTACCTACATCCAGCAATCTACTCGAAGGGAACGGGGGACTAAGGATGCGGTAGAACGGGTCTATCATCCAGTCCACTCTCCAGACAATGAGGTCCACCCCACTGAATGATAATCGATCATGACGGTCGTCTTCGTGGCATGGAATGCAATAGGGACGATTACGTCGTTCAGATGTTGTACGGGGTACTAGTGTAGTCCACTCGATAGTTAACGGATAAGGTGCGGTACGGTTCGGCGGACGGTTCAGGTGGAGCCTCGCGTCTGTAGGTGATAATTGCCATTTACGTCCTAGACAGAGACACCGGCTCGGAGAAAGCCAGGAGAATCGCGCAATCGGCGTTGAAGTCGATTTGACCCCATCGGCACTATCATTACGTGTTCCGTTAGGTACCTACCGTGCCTCCCTATCTGCCGCGGGGACCTAGGTACCTAAGCCCGTCCTTGGGCAGTCGCACGCATTATCTGCGAAAGTAGGCAGGTCTTCTGTGGGTAATCGGGAATTGGGGGGGGGGGGATTTGGAAAGAGAGGGCCGAGGATTTTCCGACATGAATGCCCGATATGCTCGGTGAAATGATGGCGTTCCTGATGCTAAATGGTGGTTTTGATAATCACCAACAAGGGTCATGCTGGAATGACCAAATGGTACAGAGCAGATATCAATAGGCTGCAAGTTAGGGGTGCACAGCAGCACAAGGCCCCAAGAAAAAAAAATAAGAGGGGAAAAAATGAAAAAAGAGACAGAAAGAAGAAAATGAAAATGAAATAAATCAAAAATCAAAAAGCGAAAGAAAAGGTCAAGTGGGGGGGAATACCGTGCGTGCGTTTTTATCTGTAAAGCGATCACACGCAGCAAAATCCTTCTCTATCGTGGATTAATCTGCCACCATGTACTCCGTAACTTGGCTAGGAGTCAAATAGACTCATCGAACCCGAGATGAGGACTCAGAACCCAATTCCACCGGGATGCGCGATGCTATTAAGACCCTGAAGGCGAATCGGAAGAGGTCTCCTTGCATGACGGACGGGAAGGACATAAAAAGTCCGCGGCGCCCCAAGTGCTGAGAAGGAAGAAGTACAAGAAGAAAGAACAAGAGCGAGAAAAGAAAAACCACTGATTCCCAGGATCCAGGTACGGAAACGGTACAAAGTACGGCACTAAGGGACAACCGAAGAGAGGCCACTACCACAGGAGGGGAGGATACGGCCTCGGAGTGGCTTCCGAGGTAGCATATGCAAGCCCTCTCCTAGCCGGATCGAGAATTTTCCTGGACTTCCATTTGGTCGAACCTCGCTCTTACGCGCAAACGACAGATTGGTAGACGGAGTGGATTAGAAATCCACCTAAGCCGGTCGAGGGCTTAGGCCATCTAGAGCGCGGAGGGATGCACCGGCCGAATAGTCTAGCTGGCTTCCAGGATGAGCGCCAGAGCGAGCTGGTGGTCTGATCCTCGCGGTCAGTGTTCACGGTGAGGAAGAGTGAGGTGAGTGAGTGTTATTACGGCACGTTATAGTCCGTAGACTGTACACAGTAGAGGTGGGCGATACGGTAGGATCAACGAGTTGACTGACCGTCCTGGACAACCACCGATCCTCGCACTTCCATACGGAGTCGACCAATCTGATTGTTCATCATTGGAAGCCTTACAGAATCGTTAGCTCAACGTTAAAATTGCTGACGGGGTTGGACCTGTCGATGATTCGTCAGTCAGATCAGCATGAGCTCGAGTATGCACCCATTTGGTAGTACATACCCATCTGGTTACTCTGAGATAACAATAGACAATGATTAGTTAGTTAGCAGCCCTCCCTTTCCAGGATAGAAGAGTCAAGAGGCCCTGTGACTTTGGGTGCCTGGTACTGTACGTAGAACCGATCAAATGCCGTCGCCGCCGTCTGATCTCGATCGGTAGAAATAGGCCCGAGCTAAGATTGATTAATTCAGTAAGTCCGTCCCTCCTTCCCAAGCGATCAAACGCAGCATTCAGACTGACTCGAGAGTCGAAAGGAGGGTTTCATCCTTGATATTTTCCTCGTATGCTGCATGCAAGACGGCTGAGAGCAGGGACCCTTTAGATTAGACCTCTCCCAGGCTCCCACCCTCTTTTGCGACCATCGGCGGAGCGTGGGGACAAGAAAGAAGCTCGTTGTCTGTAAGACCTGGGATCATCATCTCTCCCGGCTCCTTCTCTTCTTAGTCTAGCTAGCTCGTAGTCAATCTGTACTCCGTCCTGTAGTCACCAAGTCAATCTCAGGTTCTCAAGTCTCAACAGCTTTTAGTCGCCCCTCTCCTTCATGCTAGCGTCGCTCCACCGGCCAAGCGTTTGTCATGCCGGGACATGTGGCCGCTTTCAAGTGCATGGGGATCGAGAGGCGCAGGGTCATAGGTTGCATCGAGATCGGGCGTTCTGTTTTTCATGTTTGCTTTTTTTTATTTTTTATTTTTTATTTTTTTCATCTTTTCTATTTTTTCTTTTGTGTGTTTTGTGTGTTTTGTGTGTTTTGTGCTTGTTCCTTTCATAGTATTTTTTTTATTGTCATTTTCGGTTTCTGTTGTCTCCCATTCGAAAGGTAGAGAAGTCAATCTGGATGACATGAAAGGTCTCGGTCCCGGTCCGCGGGGAGAGGGGAATGACTCTCCAGTGTCTGTGACAGTTAAGAAGGAAAGACATGCCTGCGATCTGAGCACCTGCCGTTCGATTACTCGCAAAGATAGAAAAAATAAAAAAATAAATGGAGTGAAGGACATCTCAACCAATAAATCCAATAAATTAATTAAATAAGAATAAGAGATGGACAATCGCCGAATGAAGGTGTCGACCAACCAGCAGCGGACTCGGTATTTGGTGTGACAGCATGATTTCATACCGATGATTTTCAATCTTTGGGATCGATCAGGTCGTAGAGCAGTGCAACGCGGCCAAATGCGATGGTCAGATGAACCCGATCATACTAGCCGTGTTTCCGTATCGACCGGATGGAAATTTTCACATCTTTTCAACGTTTTCAATGTTGTTTGAAAACAATAGGAGCAAAGGGGAAGAGGGAATTAAAATAAATTCAAGGCTGTCAGAGGATCGTCATTTCCTGATCAGCTAGGTATAATTTATTTATTATTACTATTATTCAATTTCTCGGGTACCATCAGTCCATGACTCCATCGCTCCATCAAGCTGAACCGGCTGTTCCGCTGCATCTTCAACATGCCCACTTGGAGTGGTAACTTGCTTGCTTGACCCCCCCGTCCTGCTCCATTATTAGGTAGGCACGGTAGGTACGGTAGGTAAGTCATTATTATTCCTCTCATTATTACATTATTACACAGTATCCTCACCGTGGTATTTTTATTTGGGATTTTGATTTTTACTCCGCTCTTCATTTCTCTCTGTTCTTTCTTTTCCATTGTGTTCTCCTTTTTTTCGATCCTGTATTTTCATCCCCTTCGTCTGCTTGATTTATTTTATTTTATTTATTTTTCATTCGATTATATCGCATTTAATTTAATTGGAATTTTTTTCCATTGATTAATGGTGTTCTGATTCATGTGGTTTTCCCACTGTGACTTCTTATCATCGTCACCGTTTCTCGACTCCTTCCCTCCTGTTCCATCGTGCCCGGACTGAGGTTGGACCATTTATTATTAGCACCTTCCCATGGGGCAGAGCTTGATTCCCACCCTCAATTTCAATTCCGTCCGTCGTTCCCCTCGCTCGACGTGGAATCTCTCCCGAGCGGAAACCTCACGACGTGTCGCACCCTCTATCAATCTGTTCCATTATCTTGAAGAGAGAAAAAAAAAGAAACTAAAAGAAAAAAGAAAAAAAGGAACCCCTGATTTTGACTTCAGCTCCAAGTCCCCCTTCCTTGTTCTTCATCCTGCTGACTACTAGCTACCTTAGCTAGTAGGAACTGATTGAACTAGTCAGTTCGTGGACCGACTAAACCGCCCACTGACTGGTAAAACCAGTTGTAAACGAACAAAACCCCGCGCTGTCCTCCGGCTGTTGGATAATAACCTTAAGGAGCTTCTCCCCGCGAATCTGTTCGGGATATTAATTTCCCTTAAAACCCAGTTCAGCGCCGGTCCTATCCCACCTCTTTTCTTCTTAGGTTGTCTTCGAATCCCTGTTCGGGGGGGTTTGGCTCCGTTCTTATCGATCTTTCCTTGATCTCTATCCGTCAATCCGTCACTCTTGGTGATCCGCCCGCCATTTTGTATCCTTAGGGGGCCTCCGCTTCCACTAACCCTCCGACAACCCCCCCGGCGACAGTACCTCCGACTCTCCATTCCCTCTCTCTGGCTTAATTACTCATTGCATACGCCACGGCACGTGTGAGCTTGTATGTATGCATTCTGAACTGTAAAAGAACCGTGCAAGAGAAAAAAAAAAAAGGTCTGTGTTCTGGCTTCTTTTCTTTTTTTTAATCTGTTTCGCCCCGACCATACTGGCTATATACCCATTAATTCTTCACCTCCCTCTGCCCTCATCCCTTGCCTACCTCGGATTTTAACGTCTCCCCTCCTTCTTTTGGAATCCACCATCCCCTGGTTTTCTATTTGCTCGGGAATCTCCTTGCGGCACACAAGAGAACATATTCAAATGCCGAACTGGACTCCGAAGCTTCCTTTCATGCGCGGGCGTTGAAGACGCTTTCGCCAGCTTCCAATTATACGCATCCGGACCCTCTTGCCCTCAAGAGCAGATCAACCTCTTCACCGTCATCCTTGTGATCCTCGTAAGGGGGTCAAATGAGAGCCATTCCAGGCTACTATCACTCGCCGCTGCCATTCCGCTTCCGCGGCTCCTTCCGCAGTTCCATCCTAGTTCATGTGCAGGTCACATGCTGTGGCAACGAGATGCGATTTGGGTTTGCAACCAAGTTATCTTCACGCTGTACGAATAGTCCTTGCTTCGATGCACGACCTCGGATAACCTGTCAATTCGTTCCGGTCGCTTCTGTCGTCTCTACCATTTGCCCATTACCCATTCGTCACACATCCCTCATCGAGTGTCACTGTCGCCGGAGATACCCCTTCTGTGACATTTTCTTTGCTCCATGATTGGCGACTTTAGTCTGATATTGCGCCTTGCGCGCTGATCCCATCCTGCTGCCTTGATTTTTCTTGTCTAGAGAGATGGCGTATGCTAAGTATGTGGAATTAGTAGGTCTCTTGCGTCACTAAAGAACCGCTGAGCTGGTCCAACTCCTCCGAAGAGGGTCAGCTACAGCGAGAGAACAAGAATTTCTTACGTGGAGAATGCTGGTTTGCCTTGTGAGTTCTATGAACCTAGGATTGAACGTCATGTTGATGAGACGGGATTTGAATTGACTGACGTTAACCAAAGGCATAATAAAGCTTTCCGTGAACACACCAATCGACGGCCACTGCGGCTCCACTATAGTCACCTTTTAATGCGATGTCCCTGCTTGATATTCCTTGGAACCATCTCCATCTTCCAACCAGACAAGATTCGACCACGGGACTCTATCCGCAACATCTATACCCGCCTGCTTTTCTCTCTCACGAATTCTCTCCTTTGCCAAACACTTTCCATCCAACCCATCTGAATTCTTCCAACATGAATCCGCTGTCCACCGACGAAATGGAACGGTTCCAGAAACTGTCAAACGAGTTCGAGCCGGATGTTCAGGTGAGCATCTCAATCAGCCGACGCGCTCGATGCCGGACTGACCTCGAGATTTTGTATCGCAAACCAGGGCCCTCTTGTGTCGACCAAGCAGTCGAGCAGTGCGATTGCAATGGAGTATGCAAATGCCGATCCTACCTTCGCAACAAAGACTAGCGTACGTCGGTGTTTACTCCAAATTCTCTTAAGGCTCTCTGACAACTTGCCACCAGGCACTGGCTGCGACGCACCCGTTTTCTCGTATCATGAAGGGTGACGGGAACTGTGGATGGAGAGGTAAACTATTCTTCGTATCTCAACTTGTGACTCTTATTGACCCTATGCAGCCGTTGCGTTTGGATATTTCGAGAACCTCTTCAATCTTAGGAACACCCTTCAGGTTCAGCGCGAGTTGCTCCGGATCAAGTCGTTGAATGTCCTTCTAGATCAAGTTGGCCAGCAAGAACATTTGTATGAGATTTTTGTGGATGAGACGGAGCAAGTCTTTTCGCAAATAACCGAAGCAATCCAGAATGGAATCCGGGATGACTCATTTTTGGTGGACGCGTTCAACTCAGAATATAACTCGAGTGCCATCATCACTCATTTCAGAGTCAGTGCCCTTTTCAACGCAGAGCTGTCCACTCAATGTCTTGTTTGTTTCTTTCCCACTGACGAGGACGAATTTGCTCCAAATTATAGCTTCTAACGAGTGCTTGGATGAAACTCAACCCTCATCGGTACCAAGCATTTCTGTCTTTACCCATTGATCAGTATTGTGGAACGCGGATAGAGACCGTCAGAACTGAGATTGATGAAGTCGGCCTTCAAGCATTGGTCGACGGGGTAATCGAGGGATCCGATTTCGCAGTAGAAATCCTGTATCTTGACCGCAGCGAAGGCGACGTGGTCACGCCTCACCTCTTGACGCCGAATCGGCCCGTTGCTGGAACGATTCGGTTGCTATACCGCCCGTGAGTTGCGAACACAGAGATCTTGCTATATTCACTAACCGGGACATTCCAGGGGCCACTATGACCTTCTCTATCAGCCCGAGCCCACCGTGAACCTAGAACCGGTGGTCAATTATCAGTATGCAATGACTTCGAACTACTCGCCTTGGGACCAAAGCGCCCTCTCCTTCGATGTCAACTCTAGTTTAATGTCGATTCCCAATCTGATGATGGACCCATCGTTCGCACTTGCGCCTTCTCCAATTCCCGCCGCTCCTCCAAGCCCATACCGGGTCTCCTCCGCCCCCGAGATCTATCAACCCCCGATGCAGACCCCGTCACCCGCACCCGTGGCCTCACCACCGCCTCCCCCCTTGTCGGCACCGCCGGCGCCACCGCCAATGACCTCCTTGCCCAGTCGCTTGTCAGACGGGCCCCAAATTCGGTTGAATCCCTTGGTGATGAAGCCCAATTTGAGCCACTCGCTTCCAGTTACCACACCGTTTAAGAAGTGGGTCTTTTCTCATTCCACCCGAATGGCCGGAATTTTTTTTTACTAACAATGGGTTCACTCTGATAGCTCCCCATACAACCAAGCCCACTTCCAAAACCAGGATTTCGAGCCGATCCACTATGAACCTAACGAGTCCCGCAGATAATCGGCAACTGCTCCCGGATTCTAGCCCACCAAAAACAGTGAGAGCCTAAAACTTGGCCCCTAATTAGCCCTCTTTCATGATCAATGAATCCATGTTTGTGCTTTGGGGATTCCAGCAGGATCAGACCGGCACTCTTTACCCAGGGGAGGCTTCTATGGGTGTTTTCTCGTTTGTTAATCAAGCATAGGCGCAACCGAGAGCATTACTGATTGATTGATTGGTCTTCTGTTTCTTCCCTTCTGGCTTCCGTTTCATCTTAGCTCCTTGGCCGGCCATTGCCTAAGTGTCTGTTGTTTAGCGTTTGCGTTGTGCGTTGCATGTTGTGAGCGAGAGTTTTCTCATCTTTACGTTCCGTTCAGGTGGTGTCAACCAATTTGAATCGGGAGGAAACTGTTGATTTGGAAAATCAATAATTATATCTTATCCAGACAAGCCTATGTCCAGAGTCTGTGGTGTTCATCCACTAATTAGCGGTTTGTAGACTCGATTCTTTTGGAGGAAATTAAGGTACTATCGGTAGACAAATTGCAAGCAGCCAGCAACGGAATTGTTCATCAATTATTAGTTTCCCCAGCTACCAATTGAGACGAGAGGAATCAATAGCCCGGGCAGTCCCATGTCCCCTATACGAGTACCATACCGTTACGCCGTCCGTTTGGCGGATTGAGTTTGCGCTAAACTCAGCCTGACCCCACAGCGTGCTGATTAAGCCGCCTCGGATGAGGTTTAAATTCTCCCCCGCTGCTGAGCATCTTCTCTTACTTCTTCTTTCCTTCTATCATTACACTCCTTTGGTCTGTCCTTTGGCCTCGTTGCTTTCTTTTCTTCAAATTATCTAAAAGCGCCCCGGGCCTTTTTCAGGCCCGACCGCGTCATACAATCATGGCGGCAACCGCTTCATCATTCGTGGCAGCCAAGCAGCAGGTCAAGGCCGTCGTCTTCCTGGCAGGTCAACGGTAGTGCCGACCTGCAAAAAGAACCTCATGATCAATATCCCTCCTTCTCCGACTCTTCTTTCTCCGACAACCTTCTTAACCCTTATACTCCGCAATTGTTTCCCTTGGATTCGCCTTTCAACCTACCTGGTGACGACTTCGCCGGTCTCGAATCCCTCGACACTTGGGCCCCGGTAACTGACGGTCCATATCAGCCACTGCCTGCTATTTCAACTTCGTTCTACCCAGCACCCTACACACCTGCCGCTGAACCACAGCCAAGTCTCTTGCAGAATGAGCTTTCCTTTCCGGAACCGGATGTTTCGAACGATCTTTTCCCTTCGCACGAGCCTCCCTTGATATATTCTGAAGGTGTGCTGGCTCTTTAACAACTAAACTATGGAACCCATTGGTCTAATCATGTCTAGGCTCCCAATATCAACCACCTCCCATGTCTCTTCCAGCTTCGACCACCTCACCCTCCAACTCGTCCACTCCGAGTGATACGGGTACGACTCGGTCCAAGCCCGCGATTTCGCGAATCGAGAAGCGCCAGTTGAACACGATGGCGGCGCGCCGCTATCGCCAACGACGAGTCGACCAGGTGAATCAGCTGGAGGCCGAGCTCAAGAAAGTCAAGGAGGAGCGGGATGCGTTGAAAATGCGCGTCTCCAAACTGGAAGGCGAGACGGATGCTCTTCGGAGTCTTGTGGGGAGGGAAAAGAAGTAGATTCTGCTCCTAGTCAATTAATTCGGCATGTGAATAGAAACTGGGTTGAACAAGAATTCCTGATGTCGGAGCCTGGTCAGCGATCTCTGCGGGCTGCAAGGGCCGACGTGTCATCGTAGAGTATTTGTAGATCAACCTGAGGTAAGGAAAGCACTGCGCTTGCATGATCAACAGTAAAGGGGACCATGGAGAATGCAAGTGGATACCGACTAAACCGCGGATAGACCCTTGCGGTCCCACCGGTTGGTGCGGTATTTCACAGCAGTACTAAGATAAGATACCTATGGGTTATCATTCAAAATGCCTGGTAGCATTCACAAATCGATCCATGAAAGCTGTGTTTATACCCGCATCCTTGACCAGAATATATCTGCAGACCCTACAAATAGTTGAATGGTAGGCCCCTGCCTATTTACCTGAAGATATCTACTCTGTATCATACCGTATACATAACGCATACCCGCTGCATACACTGTGACGCAGGCGCTAGTAATTATGAGTGAGAATGACTCATTTTCACAGACCGTGATTGGCCAATGGATTCGGTGTCGTGCATCTCCGTCTGGGCAGGGCCATGTGACTGTAACTGCTTATCTCATCCACTTCTGGCCGACCAAGTAACTAACTATGCCGAAGCCCGAAGGTACTCCGGAGTATGGCAGTTCCTTGAAGATTGCCATCTCCCTGCTTCCATCCGGCGTCGGTCTCGGAAATGCACTTCCCATTTTCGACAACCGTGTCGGCCGTCGGCCGTCATCTCGGCTCAAGGTGTCGATGATCTCATCTTTCCTGCAGTGTGCACAATATGAACTTTGCCGGAGGGTTGTTGATCAGCGGGTCGGACTTCCCCCGCCTTCAGACGTCCTCTCCCCGCATTCTGGCATCTCGTGATACCCACCTCCCTTGACTCGGAGATGCCCTTGTTTGCGGTTTTGGTCCCTCCTCGGGCTGGCGATTACAGGTTTTGCGAGTGGAAGCCTATCGTGCAACGGACCTTCTCGCGCACTACTATATACCTCCAGATTATAGACCACGGCTAGAACTGCGAAAACGGAGGATTTCCGTGTGATGGACCTCGTCTCCAGCGTGAGGGGTTGATCAACGTTGAACACGGAATATATCAAGAAACGAGAGAAGAGCCTATAAATAGAGTGGGACTCGATCTCTCTGCATTACTCGAAGCAATCCGCTACATACATCAGCACTGCAGACCAGTGCAACAACGCAATGACGTCGAGGTCATCCGTGAACAACAATGCCCCGAACGCAGGCTTTGCGCTCGTCCGCCAAAACCCGTATCTCCTCGGGGTTGCTTCGGTAAGTTGGGCTGTCTTCTCCGCTACCTCGCTGTCCAGTTGCCTCGCTGGATTCCTGGGACTCCCTACCGCGGGTCGCACATTACACACTGCACGATGACGGATCCCAATCTAACTATGACCCCGATCGCTCGCAGTTCTCAACTCTGGGTGGCTTGCTCTTCGGGTACGATCAGGGCGTCGTATCGGGCGTGATAACCATGGAATCATTCGCTGCGCGATTCCCTCGGGTTTACACGGATACTAAATTCAAGGGGTGGTTTGTGTCGACTCTTCTGCTGGGTGTGTGTTGTGGCCTTCTTCTTCTTCTTTTTTTTTTTTTTTTTTTTCCCTTCCTTGTTTCTGCGACTTGATAGCACTCTCCTTGCGTTGGGATGGCATGATGCTGATGTATTGCAGCTGCATGGTTTGGGTCGTTGATCAATGGCCCGATTGCGGACCGGTTGGGGCGGAAGTTGTCGATCAATGTGGCCGTGGTGGTTTTTGTCGTAGGGTCGGCGATTCAATGCGCTGCTGTGAATATCCCTATGCTTTTTGTCGGTATGTGTTGGAGACCTGCAGGTAATGCAGATATGGCAAAGAGCGGTGCTGACTAGAGATTTTGACAGGTCGGGCCATAGCAGGTTTAGCTGTCGGCCAATTGACCATGGTCGTACCACTGTACATATCCGAGGTACGCGTCTACTGGTCTCGAGACTGTCAATCTGGGTGCTTACGAAGCGCAGGTGTCTATCCCCGATATTCGAGGTGGGTTGGTGGTATTGCAACAGTGTGAGGCTCCTCGGTTCCAACTCCTACATACGTACAATACATACATGACCTTCTAATTCTAACCCTGATGACCCAGTATCTATAACGATCGGCATCCTCGTAAGTTACTGGATTGACTACGGCACAAACTACATCGGAGGCACGCGCTGCGCTCCAGACATTCCTTACAGCGGCGGCCAGGACAAGGCGTCAAACACATTCGACCCCTACCACGATGTTCCTCCCGGAGGCTGCGACGGCCAATCCGAAGCCTCGTGGAGACTCCCTCTTGCCATCCAGATCCTCCCTGCTATCATCCTCGGCCTAGGCATAACCTTCTTCCCCGACTCGCCCCGTTGGCTACTGATGAATGAACGGGACGAGGATGCTCTTGACGCGCTCTCCAAACTCCGGAGACGGGTCAAGGACAGCCCGGCTCTGGTCAACGAGTACCTCGAAGTCAAGGCTTCGATTATGTTGGAGAATACGTTTGCGAGGGAACGTTTTCCAGGCCTGTCGGGAGCAAAGCTGGATGCTGCTCAGGTTGGTTTTGTCGTCGGCTTGCACGCACTCCATGCTGATATATCGTACTTCGTCTAGTATATGTCCTTCTTGACTACATGGGCCCGCTTCAAGCGATTGGCGATCGGATGCTGCGTCATGTTCTTTCAGCAATTTATGGGCTGTAATGGTATTTTGTTCTCCCATTTCCTCTCAGCACATACAGATACGGAGGCAGGCAGAGGCAGACAGACAGACAGACATCTAACCCACTCATCTAGCAATAATATACTACGCACCCACAATCTTCGCACAACTGGGTCTTGACGGCAACACCGTACGCAACCCACTCAAACACCCCCCTCTCTAAATGCCAACCCCATCCTAACCCAATAAAAAAAATAGACCTCCCTCCTCGCCACCGGCGTCTACGGCATCGTCAACTGCCTGAGCACCCTCCCGGCGCTCTTCCTAATCGACAAGATCGGTCGTCGCGTCCTCCTCATGTCCGGTGCTCTCGGCACCTGCGTCTCACTCGTGATCGTGGGCGCCATTATCGGCACGTACGGTTCTGACCTCGTAAATAATAAGTCGGCGGGCTGGGCAGGCATCGCGTTTATTTATGTTTATGATGTGAATTTTTCGTACTCGTTTGGTGAGATTCCCCGACATCCTTTGTTACGTAGACGACCTGACTGACCTACCGTCCAACTAACTTACATGTATATAGCACCCATCGGATGGGTTCTTCCTTCGGAGATATTCAATCTTTCGATTCGGTCCAAGGCGATCTCAATAACTACGTCGGCGACGTGGATGTGCAATTTGTGGGTTCTATCCTCTCTCTTTCTGTGTCTCTAGTCCACTATTCCATGTTTCATATGTATATATGCATTGATATCAACCAACCTAAAGACCCCTAGTTAAATACTAGGACATATTTCCTAAATTATCCTATCTGAACGCACCTTCAACTTCATGTCATGTCTGGTTTTGCTAACCCAAAAAAACCTTCCTAGCATCATTGGCCTGATTACCCCGGACATGCTCGATTCGATCACATGGGGCACGTATATCTTCTTTGCGGCATTTTGTCTCATCGCGTTGGGGTTCACGTTCTTTTGTATTCCGGAGACGAGAGGAAAGGTCAGTTCATTTCATTCCGCTCGTTCGGTTGTCATTCCTCGTCCTGCTTCTTCGGAAGATCGCCGAATGGCCCAATGGGAGATAATGGGTGTATATATGTATATTTTTCTGACGCTGAAGATCCCCGTCCTTTGAATCATAGACCCTCGAAGATATGGACCTTATTTTCGGAGATACCGCAGCCCACGAGGAGAAATTGCGCATTGTTCAAATCGAGGCTGAGCTCCGCGGAACTCAGGCACAGACCGATGATATAGATACCCTGTCGAAACCATTCGCGCAGGAGGAAGAACACGCGCTCTGAGGCACACCAACTCGAAGATGCAGTACCAAGACCTGTTTCGACGTTCCCAAGACGAGGCCCGACCAGACCAGACTAGTACGCTCCGATGGCGGATAATAGACCGAAAGGGGAGAAGTCATCTTGCTCCCTGTTCTAGACCAATAAGAAACCCACATTGCTTCTAAACCCAGACCAGAGCTTCGTTCGTTGCTGTTCTTGGGCTTTCCAAGTGGCTATCGTATTATAAACGATTGTCTATCTAATCAGGCAAAATCCCCCTGTGGCGCGAAGTTGACCCAATCGGAGAAATCCATGCCTCCGATGTTTAGTTCTTGGTCGACGTCTGGGAACATGTAGCCCATGGTAGGGTCGTTAAAAATTTGGTCGGAGAATTGCATCAGGATCGGCGGTTGTTGGGTGGAACCGTTGGCGACGGAGGCTGTATATGCCGGAGAACAGAGTCGATTCACAACTTCTAGATAGCGGGTGGCAAGGCGGTGGTTACTGAGGGACGGATTCATTAATAGGCTCTTTGTCGCCTCAATATCCTGGAGCCAGGCCGGGGCTTCTGCACTGGTGGGATCTGTCATGAGCAGAATGACAGGGATGATTCCAGCCTGGAAAAGGAAATATCTAAGATAACGGTGATGTTAGCTTGGGTTCAAAAAATTTCGGTATGGGAGTAAGCATACAACATATACCATGCACCGATTCTCGTGCAGATATGTTTGTTAACGAAATCCGTGATGGAGGAAATAGTTAACCGTGCATTCCGAAGACACAGCATTCGGCAATCCGCCTCTAGAGGATCCTCCTCATGGTCAGTGGATGCGTTAGGAGTCCATCTTCTAGACGCCCAGCGAAGCAAGATTGGCCGGTAGACTAGAATCCGTAGGTTCCAATCTCTCCACAAGAGTCGGCTGCGAACTAAAGCAAAGGGATCTGATTCTGATAGCGGGGGAGGTTGTTTGAAATAATGCGGAAGACCGTTGTACCATTCCTCCATCGGGTTTTGGAGAGTCAAGGTTTCTTCTGGTGTCAAGCTTGGACTAGAGATAAGGCGCTGGTAGACACTGTTCGTGAGTAAATGGAATCTGGTCTGAGCAATCAGGCCCGAGTAGATGGTAGGTCCGTTAAACTCGGCGGGCAAGGTTGTTGTCGTCGAGGTGAGAGCCTAGTCATTGAGGTCAGTAAAATATTGCCTGCATGGTATGAGGTCCGACGTAATTACCTCATCGTGGATATTCATAACATGCTTCGCATCCATGACTCGGTCCTCGGGCAGCAGGATAGGCCGACCAAATGTCTTCGCAGCACCACTGTCGAACATGAATACTCCCCACCATAATCGCCTTCGAATCTCTCGCTGGAGAAGACTGATTTTCCAGCCATGAAACTCTTTATGAAGACCAAGACTCATGGCCATCCTCACCGCCAAGCCCAGAAAATTCCAACCTGTGTTGGGCTTATTTCTTTTCTGTGCATAGTTGCTCAGAAGAAGTAGGGCTTGGACGAGGGTTAGATTGCCGGTTTCAAACACCGACACCTGCTGCAGATGACTTCTGGCTTCCTGGTAGAACGTGATATCCAGGTCTGAGTTATCATCGCCAATGCTCCATGCCCCAAGAGCCAATATTGTGTTCAAGAGAATTTGCCACACCTGACCATGGCGGCGAGGTGCCTGCTCGTAAAACTGTGCTCTAAATGTAGCTTCATGAACGAAGGGGTAACTGGAGTGGTAATTGAGAAAGAATGCATCTATGAAAGCCTGCTCGACAACTCCCGAAGGTGCGGTGTTCAGCAGTTGCGACTTCAAAGGCGGACCAACTTGTGATCTTAACGGCCCGGCAGGGAAATTCAGGTCGAACCCGTGTTTCAGCAACGCTCGAAGTGGGACGACACTGGAGGATGCACCTGAATTTAAGCGATTAGCCAAGGCTAATTATAAGATAGGAATTGCACAAACCAAAATAGCCTGTTCCTTCGGGCTTGATAGACAGAGAGGCCATGCCATCCGTCAAATCGCCAACCGTGATTTTGTTTTCAGTCCAGTCAAAGCCATCGGCCTTCTGCGGCAGGGCTTCCGGAGCTGGTTCGGTGCGATCCGCCTCAGTTTTAGCGGGAGTGGAATGTCTAGAGGAAGACTTGGAAGATGACCCGGGTTTCGGGCCATCTTGGTCGTGTAACAGAGAACGAACCGTTGCATCCAGGTCACCTCCTGGAAACAGCCTTCCTAAGGCTGTTTCAAAAGCAAACAAACGGTCTTCGACATAAGTTAGGTGTCTGAATTGAATGTCAGTCCGGCTCTGATGTTTCTCGGCCAATCCAAACGGGACGCAAGAAAGCATCGGAAAGAGAATGGTTCGCCCTTTGTTTCCTCGCAATCCTTCAACAAGGAGAAGGGTAATGAAAGACAAGACACTTACTGTCGTGTCAGAGGACTCCTAGTTATCTTAGGGCTATATTTGCACTCCTTGTTCAGCTGCTTGCATTGAGCGCAGACTGGCTTCTCCTTCGAGCACTGCAAGGGAGAGTCAGTGACACGTTCGCTTGGTCGATCGCATCAGCTGCGATGCTTCTATCTCACCTTGGATTTTCGCAAACGACATTCATCGCACTGCAACCGATTAACTACTTCTTCCCGGCACTCAAAGGCTGTTAGGAAAGGCAACTCACGGCGTAGGAGTGGGAATCCCGAGTGCTGGCCATTTTCGACCGAAACGATCAGTTTTTTTGATCTCCTGTTTTCTTGTACCCTTGACAGTTACACAAGCCTGCAATAGGTTGTCAGCACCACCCGATTAGTGCCCTGGTTCCGAATGGCATTAGGCGCGAACGAGCGAGCTTGTATGGAAAGAGCATATGCATATCAAAAAAGAATAGGCGCGGAAGTACAAGGCCATTTGGCGCGCATTTGAATTCAATCTATAAGACAGTTTGGGGATGAGAGAAAACCAAGAGGGATACAGAGAGATGGTTCCAAGAGAAAAGATTGAAACCAGAAAGTGCAATGTACAGATAGTGCGAAAAGTAGATAGATAGTAGATCTTTTCAATTGTGGGGTACCTGAGGGAAGGGAAAAGGAAAAAAAGAAAAGGAAAACGAATCGGGAACAGCGAGCAGAGAGGACATGGGGCCAACTCACGATCGGCGTAGAATAAATTCAGTAACCCGGGTCCTTAAGGGAAGAGGGCGAGACGAGACATCGGGGACCGAACTAGACCCCCGGACCCATTGCGAGGCAGAGAGGAGGGATGTATGTGGAATGATCGGATGAAGCCTTCCGCCTGAAAGAAGTTGCGATGTTTGATTGCCCGCCGGCCGTGGGGCGGATGGGGGAGCACGTGATCTGCATCCCTGCACGTCCTGATTTTTCAGGAATCCACGGCGGATGCCTCGACTCGCCCGGCTGATTGGACCTGCCAGAGGGCAGTGCATCTCGAGGTCAATGCCCCTCGAGGCTTGAGGGACCGTCGGTGTTTGTGCTCAAGCATGTGCCAGGTACTTTTGAGCTTGCCCACGTTCCAAGAGTGCATGACTGTATGTACTCCGTATTTAGTGACCTTGATTCGGTATGCTGGCCTCGATCTAATGTCAATCTGACGTGTCTAAATCTGACAGTTCTGCGGTCCCCAAATCCTGCCTATTCAGGTATAACCAATGTGGGTTGTCTGATATATGCATACTCCGTAGAGCGATTCTCACTATATATAATGGAATGAACGACGGTACATCCTCCGTGCTGTGGGGCAGTTCCAGTGATCAAAGGAATTTCATCTGAGAGTGCAATTAACAAGTGAAATCGCGTAAGACTTCCAATGCCTCCCAACGTAACCCTAATTGCTCTACGAAGCAAAAGAGAAAGAGCGAGAGAGAAAGAGACGAGAGAGGAAGTACGGAGTACCTGAGTTATACTCCGTAAGAAGACCCCTCGAGTCTTGGCACGGCGGGACTGGCAGAACTTTTTTTTCTATAGGTACAACGTCATTTCTTAAGAGTATTATCTTCAAGTACCCCGAACGGAACACCGCAGCATCGTCCCTCGGTCGCATTCGATCTCGGTCCATCCTCCCATCTTGAGGAAGACCGAACCGGCTTCGACACCTCCGCGCCGCTCATTTCCCACAATGCCCACTCAACCGCCACTTCCGCACCTGCTCGCGCCTTACGTTTCGTCCCTCCCACGATCGTCCCTCACCGTCCTCTCCTCCGTACTAGGCGCAACGGGGAATTGGCTCGTGCTGCGATACCTGTATGCGGCGCTGGGTACCTCGTCCAACCCCGAAGCAGCATTCGGACTGCAGGGTGGTGATGCCGGAAAAAAGCAAAAGGTTGTGCTCGTGAGTTTCCTGCGGGGTTGGGAATTTTGGCGATCGGAGGCAAAGCGACTGGTGAGTATTCCCTCAGGAATCATTGTTAAAGCCATTTTATTCGGCTTTCATGCTTTTGTCTTCCTCCTTGCTTCTTTCTTTTTTCCTTTTTTATTCTCTTGGATTCGATTTTTGTTTCCTGCTCCAATTGCACGGAATCGCGACCTGACCTATTCAGGGCTTGGACCTTGCGCGCCTCACAGACAAACGCCAATTTGCCTTCGTCGACGGACTCTCCGAGCTTTTTAACCCTCCTGTGACCACCCCTTCACCTTCTAAATCGTCGCCATTCCCCGGTGCTGCTCCCCCTCGAACCGTTCTCCCCGTCCGGTCGCAACCCGGTCCCATTCCAGCGCGGGGCCTGCAGCCGGTATCGCGACCACCCCCACCAGCGCCCAACAGCAATGCCGCCCCTACATCGAAAGAAGTCGGGCCTGTAAAGCGGCTACATCTCTCAGGAAATGGCACAACGGCCCTCACTTCCCTGGAAAGGGAAATCACGGCCGTGGTCAAACAACTCCAAGCGGAGGCAACTGGAGATGGCGAAGAATCTGAGGTTCTACTGATCATTGATCAGCCCGACCTGTTGCTGGCCGCGACGGGACCCGGTCGAGGGATAGGTGCTACCGAGATGGGAGATTGGATATTGGGTCTACAACAGGTGCGTGTAACTGGCGATATCGTCGCCGAGGTCTACAAATGGGTTGTCCCCGCTAATTTGATGGCTTGTGTAGGGTGTTTATGCAACTCTTATGACCGTCTCCGCCGATTCCCCGCTAATACATAACGCATCTGCCGCTAACTATGAGCCGGCCACGCCCTTGGAAACGGAGCATTCTGCGTTCGTGATAGGCTCGGCTCACCGGGCGCACATGGTGATGCAGCTTCGGGTTTTGGAGACGGGCGTGGCGAGAGATGTCAGTGGTGTGCTGAGAGTTAGCAAAGGTGGTGCTTGGGGTCGGGACGAGGACAGCGCTCAGAACCATTGGGAGAAAGAAGTGTTGTATTTCGTTCAGCGAGATGGTGGTGTCAACGTTTTTGGGAGAGGCGAATAGATATCATAGACCTGCGGGCTACACTGGGCACTGTTGTCCGTTGTATTGACCTGGTGTTGAGAGGCAGACCGTAAATAAATGCGACCCTGTGAATAATATCAAAATCAAAAGATATGTCGCAATATTGCTTGAACTCGGGCTGTAAAACTGCTTGCTAGTAAAGCGCGGAGAGAAGATATCTCGGAGAACGGGCGTATTCAGGTAGACAGATCACATTGGAGCATTTCAATAATGTATCTGCCAGGACATGGGATATTCGCCAGCCGTAAACAAGAAAGGAAATTCATGCCTGCTTTCCCTTTCAAAACCCACAAATTTTCCGCCTTCCCTTTGCCGTCGTTATTCTAGGACAAACACGCTATGACGACAAAAGACAAGACTCGTCCCAACACCAACTCCACGGGAAAGCGTCTTTTTTTCGCCCGGCACTTTGGATGCCGGGCCTTGTCATACCAGCCCTCTTCCAGCCTCCGAGATCAAACAAGATGCGCCGTCGGGATTAATTTACTGGCTCTGGGGACCGCGGGCGGCCTTGGGGGTGCCGGTCTGGAAGCCGTTCTTGAAGCGGCGCTGGACGTCGCGGAGGTGGCTCATTCTGCCGGAGCCGGTGGTCTTTCTGCGCTTGGCCTTCTCGCCCCAGTTGACTGTTTTCAACAAAAAAATCGTAAGCTTCACAGTTCCAATTCCAACCGTGCCGACATGATCTCCATCATTCGATCAAGCACGAGAAAACAACACTGTATGGATCTCGGGGGAGTTCGTACACTTGCGGGTCTTAGCGGAGGGGTAACCACAGTTGGCACAGGTCGACTTCTGGATGTGGAAGGAGCGCTGGCCTATATTCCGGAATTCACCATCGGTTAGCCCATCTGATTGCCCATTTATATCCTCCGGACTTCTTCCTGATATCCCGTGTAGACATCCGTCAAAAGTTTTCGGCCCGGTGGTTTATCATTTTTCGGAATGGTGGAAAATACTGACCACAACGGCGGCAGAGAGTGTGGGTTTTGTTGTGGCGCTTGCCAAAGCTGGAGGTACCCTTCGCTGTTGTCGGAGTCAGTCTCGAAATTCTTTCTCGAAGGCGAGCCAAATGTCGCTCGGTGGGATCTCGAATTTGCACATACTCATCTTGAATTATGGAACTGTAGGACGAACAACAAAAATTGTCAGCGAAAAATTTCCCCTGGTAAATCGACGCGCATCAAATGATCGTGTGGAGTAGCAGCATACCTGGCGATTCCGTTGAAGGGCTGGTTGTCGTTGTCGTCGTCGCTAGGCGTATCGGAAGTTGCGCGCTGAGTTCGGACGGGCCTGTCGCTAAGCGAGTGTGGTATCCAGCGAGGGCTTGTGCCCTGTCTCGTGACAAGTCACGGGACTACAGAAGGGCTAAGGATCACATGACATTACCGCCCCCACTCACTCGATCGTACTAGGCCCATTCTGTCTTGGGCTTCATTTTCGCCTCAGAGTTGGGTCTACTCAATAATCCTTGGTTCGCGCCACTCCGCATAGTGGTATGCTTTCTATGATCATACCAGGATACTCATGATCAATATGGCTAACAACACGAATTGAAACATCATCGTATATGTACATTTTGAATGGGGTATTTAGTGGCACCTAACGCTCCATATCTAGATAGGCAATGAGAATAGATGAAATGATAGAAAGCCTGATCACAACTACTCCACCGTGTCTTTCCCTATGAACGCAGCCATGGGATCATCCGCATCAAGACGACTCTTCTTGTACGATTCCAGCTCCTCTTCCGTAATGCCAGACTGTACTTCCATCAACGTTCTCTTTTTCGAGCTAGGCTTGGTCTCTTGCTCAACTCGTTCGGGACTGGAAGACCGAGGAGCATCGTCGGCCTCGGCAGTTCCAGAAACTGGGTCTCCGTTCTCTCCGTCGGCTTCCTCCAGCATCAGCATCTTATCAGCCTCCTCAAAGGCTTTCTTTCCATCTTCACCAGTGCAGTAGCTGTTCTTGACCGTCGAGAAACAGCAGGAGTAACCCCATTCAAAGTTATGCCACCAACTTCCCCAGACCGAGGTGTGGTTGTTAGGGAATATGTCTTCCGCATACTTGGACTTGGCCGCCTTCTTAGGCGCTCCTTTGATAGCACCGGTTTCGTCATATTCAACGAACCGTTCGTTTTCAACGACCATAGTATCGCGCAATGGCGTTGGTTGCAAATGCTCCTGCCCACCATATTTATCCAACAGCGCTTTTCGCTGGCTCTGTCGCTTGTCTTCGCTTTGAGATTTCTCCTGTTTTCGCAATACCTCTCCGGATGTCGGGTTTGCCTGTAGATGGATTTTCTGCGCGCCAGTTTCTTGAGCCTCCCATGCATACTTTTGGGCCTTCTCAAATTCGGCTGCATCACCGGAAGCGCGAACGAAGTTTTCCTCAGCAACGAGTGCGGCCGCTTGGTCATCTTGAGCTCCCATGTCAACCATTCGACGTGTCTTAGGATCGTATTTCGCGGAGTCGAGGTCGAGATTGAGGAGATACTTGGCAGTATCTTCTCGGATACGTAGGTTGCGAGTCGCTGTACTCTGTTGCCTTCCCATGTCGGATTCTTCGGCGTATCGGGCCTCTTCCTGCGTTGCGTCTTCACCGTCCGGGTCGCCATCCATGATGGCCTTCTGCCCATCTTCAACGTCCCGCTTCGTAACCTTTTTCAACTTCTCCAGTTCCTCATAGTCTTCAACAACCTGGCGATACTCGCTGGGGTCGTAACCATTCCACCGGTCTCTCTTTGCGTCCCATCCCATGTTCACGTCTTGTATCACCTCGTCGGCCTGAATATCCTTTCCCGTCCACTTGGCACCTTGCTTTCGAGGTCGACTTAAACATTCTTTGGTTTTGTGTGTCATGGCGCCACAGTTTTCACACGCGCCTTTCCGGTACTTGGTCGCAGCGGGACCGACTCGCTTTCCACGTTCGTACCATTTCGATTGATCATTGGTCGACTTGTTCAGACGCTGATGCTCTAGATAGTCGTTTGCGGATTCGTCGTCGTCGATATAGAACGGTTTCTTGGAAATGAAGGACGGGATGTACTCGTTGCGCTCCTTCGACGCCACATCGGCAGGTTTTCGCGACATTTTGCGGGAAAGGGTGCGACTATTTCGGTCGCGATGAAGTAAAGATAAAGATATTCCCGACGAACCTTTTCCAGGTTGATATGATTTGCCAACGGCCTGCGCTGTTGTGGAAGTCAAACCTTTGGCGCTCGGAGGTCCAGGCTCATGAAGATCAACCGACGATTAGACCGGGTCAGTATCACGTGACCAGGCGTTCTTCCGCGCCTCGGATCGCGTCCTCCTCGATGGCAACTACACGTCATGCTCACAACAAAGAGAAAAGTGAGATCGCAAGGCAGCTAGGGATATCCAATCCCATATGAAGCTTCTTGATATGAGGGAAGCTTTCTTTCTTCACGATATGTCGATGGCAGCCCCGACTGTCCTACTAACAACTAATGGAGCCCTTTCAAGTGCGCCTCAACTGCTTGGATCATTACCAGGCAATCTCGTCAGAATTTGATCCTCCCTTCACGTATAAGGATGGATCCGCGAAAGACCAGTACAAACCGAGAGTTCCAGTAATACGGATATTTGGGGTGACGGAAACCGGTCAGAAAGTATGCGTTCATGTACATGGCGCGATCCCTTACCTCTACGTCGAGTATGATGGTAGTTTGGACTCAGATTCAGGTGCGTTTAAGCTTGTTTAAAGTCGGGCGCCGTCCGTTTCAGCTAAACAATTCCTAGTGGCGTCTGCAACCCGGAATTTACACGTCTCAATCGACCAAGCCTTGGCAGCCAGCTATCAGCGCAACGCAAATGACAAGAAATCCGTTTTCGTGGCCCATGTCACCTTGGTAAAAGGGATCCCATTCTATGGCTACCATGTTGGTTATCGGTTTTTCTTCAAGATCTATTTACTCAGTCCGACCTATACGACAAGATTGGCCGACTTATTACTTCAAGGAGCTGTACTAAAGCGCCCTCTGCAACCGTACGAAAGTCATTTACAATATATCCCGCAATGGATGTGTGATTACAGCTTGTTCGGCTGCGCCTATATGAAATGTAGCAAGGCCAAGTTCAGATCGCCAGTCCCGGACTATCTTGAGCTTACGAATCAGTCCCATCGCTGGCATGATCGATCGATCCAACCAGACCTTATCTCGGAAGAGTCGGCTCTGCCAAAACAAAGTAATTGCGCTCTCGAAGTTGATGTCCGGGTGCAGGATATCTTGAATCGTTTGGATATTAGTGAAAGGCCGATACACCATGATTTTACCGAGCTTTTGAAGCCGATGACTTCGGATGAACGATTGGTTCCAAGCATGGCTGGCTTATGGCAGGATGAAAAACGCAGGCGGAACAAGAAGCTTGGTATTTTTGATACTGGAAGCAGTCCGTTCAGCGCCGAGGACTTGACTTCTCTATCAGCAGACACGAGGAACCATTTAAATGGCCCGTGGATCCATGAAGAAGAATACCGCGAGCTGGCATCTCAGATCGCTGCGGTCGAGAAGAGCCAAATGGGCAGCAAAGACATCACATTTGACAACATCTTAATGAAGAAACCCTTTGAGGGAAACATCAAGACCGTTCTAGAAAGTGTCGAAGATTTCTTCGCGGACGAAAATGTACTCTCGAGTGCACACGAGGCCCCAGGACCAGCTATTGAACCCCAAACTGACACCGGTGTCCTTCCGCAAGACGATGCAGCGGAGTATGATGACGGCTCTTACTGCTCGGACGATAATGATATTGCGGACTTGTTTTCGGACGAGGAGGGTGGCCTAGAAGATACAGATGTTGCCCAAGGTCCTATAGGGGACATGATCTCTGAGAGACCTTTTCAGCTTGAAGACTCCTTACAAAAAGATGGACCACTTGGGGCACATGTTAATAGGCTTGAGGACTTAAACTCCCGAGAAAATATCAATGCAGGCATTCAAAGCGCAAGCCGATCTCTCAAGCGCCTCAGTAACATGCCATATTTCAACAAGCCTCCCAAGAGAATCAGGTTCTTTGATGATGTACCACGCAACCCATCCCTAAACCCCCAGAATCTACCGAAACCTGTCATCACTTCAGACAAGGAAGCGAACTACAAGACTTCGGAGACGGAAAGTTTTGAAAATGCAGGAATATTACATCCTGATTTGTCATCGCAAGCCAAATTCGAAGATTCACAGCCAACACCACGGTCCCAGGGTGGAGGCCAAAGCAGTAAACTTGGTTTCCCGGTAGTCAAAGATCCAAATGATCCGATGACCATTCTTCGATTCAGTCAGGAGGGCAACACACCCAAGACAATGCCGAAGACCTCGGAAAGCACGACAGTTCCTGCCCAGGGAATCGCCAAGGACGCAAGCCCTATGCAAAGCTCTGAGCCTTTACAGTCATCTTCGATGGAGACAAATTCGAATTTCGTCGATCCTTACGTGTCAGAAATGGCATCCTCGATTTATGAAGCATTTGATATCTCTTCTAATAGCCGAATTTGTTGCTTACGGCTACCTTGTCCGAACCCGAGCGATGTTTCATCTTCCCTTTACCCTTCTGTCATCTATCAGAAGGCCCACTATGGCAATGTGACTGATGTTCCTGACCGACCTCGAGATTACGCCGGTAGAGAGTTTCGACTTGAAGGTAGCGACATTCATTATCTGCCTGATTTTGATCCGTCGGGGCGCTCTGATGCAATGATGGGAGAGCAAATACCAGTCGTTAAAGACAGAAATACCCAAGAAGAAGTTGACCGATGCTTGCGCAAGTCCTGTACCAGCAGAGTGTGGGAATTTGCCCCTGTGCCTCCAAGTCGTGCAGAAGTCATCAGTTGGTTTGAGAATGAGCAATTAGAAAGACGAACTCAACAAACAACATCAAACGGGCCGAACCTAGCGCTTGATATGAAGCCGAATGTTCTATCGCAAATCGAAGGCCCCACTCAGAAGAACGAATATGGGTTCAAGTATTCCCAGAAAGAGAAATCGACTAGTGTTGAGCACCAAAATCAGTATATGAGTATCATGAGTTTGGAGGTTCATGTCAATACCCGCGGTGTGCTCTCCCCGAACCCCGAGGAAGACGAGATCTCTTGCATAGTTTGGTGTGTGCAGTCGGACGATGAGGATCTTGACGTCAACAGTCATTTACCAGGTGTCCACATCGGAATGGTCGTACAAAGTGAGGAGGATAGACCGCATATCAAGATTTCGAAAGCCGTGAAAGTTGATCTGGAACATGATTCTAGTGAGCTTGACTTGATAACTCGGTTGGTGGATATCGTCCGCTGGTACGACCCCGACATCATCACCGGCTATGAGGTACACAATAGCTCGTGGGGCTACGTGATCGAGAGAGCTAGGAAGAAGTATGAGCTGGATATCTGCGATGAGTTATCGAGAGTCAAGTCGCAAGCACATGGCAGATATGGCAAAGAAGCGGATCGATATGGATTCAACCACACATCTTCTATCCGAATCACCGGGCGACATATGATCAATATCTGGCGGGCAATGAGGAGTGAATTAAACCTACTCCAGTATAGCATGGAGAATGTTGTATTCCACCTGCTTCATCGCCGCATCCCACACTATTCCTTCCGTGAACTCACATCATGGTATCAAAGCGGCAAACCTCGCAATATGATGAAAGTTGTGGATTATCTCGTTTCTCGTGTGCAAATGAACGTGGAAATCCTGGATGCCAACGAGTTGATACCGAGGATAAGTGAGCAGGCTCGGTTACTTGGGATTGACTTTTACTCGGTAATCTCACGAGGATCTCAATTCAAGGTTGAGTCGTTGATGTTTCGCATTGCAAAGCCCGAGAATTTCTTACTCGTGTCCCCGAGCAGAAAGCAGGTTGGCCAGCAGAACGCGCTAGAATGTCTTCCATTGGTCATGGAACCTCAGAGTGACTTCTACACGAGCCCGCTGATAGTTTTGGATTTTCAGTCGCTATATCCCAGTATTATGATCGCTTACAACTACTGCTATTCGACCTTCCTTGGACGGGCGCGACAATGGAGAACCAGGGACAAAATGGGATTTATGGACTACCAACGGCAGTTAGGATTGCTCGATCTGCTCAAAGACAAGATCAACATCGCACCGAATGGAATGATATATGCGAAATCGGAAGTCCGCAAATCACTTCTGGCCAAAATGCTGGCAGAAATCCTGGAGACCCGTGTCATGGTGAAGTCTGGCATGAAGATGGACAAAGATGACAAGACATTGCAGCGTCTTTTGAATAATAGGCAACTGGCCCTCAAACTCATTGCCAACGTCACATACGGCTATACCTCTGCCTCATTCTCTGGACGAATGCCCTGCTCCGAGATCGCCGACAGCATCGTTCAATCAGGCAGAGAGACGCTTGAAAAAGCGATCGCGTTCATTCATTCCGTGGAACGATGGGGCGCCGAAGTCGTATATGGTGACACCGACAGTCTGTTCGTCTATCTCCGCGGCCGCACGCGCGATCAAGCCTTCGACATTGGCGAAGAAATCGCCAAAGCCGTCACCGAAATCAACCCGCACCCCGTCAAGCTCAAATTCGAAAAGGTCTACCATCCCTGCGTGCTCATGGCCAAGAAACGCTACGTCGGCTTCAAATACGAACACCGCGACCAGAAAGAGCCCGAATTCGACGCCAAGGGCATCGAAACCGTCCGACGAGACGGCACCCCGGCGGAGCAAAAGATCGAAGAAAAGGCACTGAAGCTCCTCTTCCGCACCGCCGACCTCAGCCTCGTCAAGAGCTACTTCCAAAAACAGTGCACCAAGATCCTCCAAGGCAAAGTCTCGATCCAGGACTTCTGCTTCGCCCGCGAGGTCAAACTCGGAACCTACAGCGAGCGAGGCCTCCCTCCTCCCGGCGCCCTGATCAGCACCAGAAAGATGCTCGAAGACCCTCGATCGGAGCCCCAATACGGCGAACGCGTCCCCTACGTCGTCGTCACCGGCGCCCCAGGCTCCCGACTGATCGACCGCTGCGTCGCCCCGGAAACCCTCCTTCATGACCCCCAACTCGACCTCGACGCCGAATACTACATCACCAAGAACCTGATCCCGCCCCTCGAACGCATATTCAACCTCGTCGGTGCCAACGTCCGCTCTTGGTACGACGAGATGCCTCGCTTCCAACGCATCCGCCGCGTCGAAGGCTCCTCCTCCGCCACCGGCACCGGCATTGTCAAAGACACCCGCAAGACCCTCGAATCCTACATGAAATCCTCCACCTGCATCATCTGCCGCGCCAAACTGCTCGATGCCGAAGTCCCCGTGTGTTCCGACTGCATGGCACACCCTCACATCGCCCTGCTCGATCTGACGAATCGACAATGCCAGGCGGAGAAACGGGTTCTCGATCTTCATCGCGTGTGTCGTTCTTGTATGGGCGTTGCATTTGACGAGGAGGTGAAATGCGATAGTAAAGACTGTCCGGTGTTTTATTCTAGGACGAGACATATGGCGAATTGGAGACATACGAAGGCGGTTTTGGATCCGGTGGTTAAGATGTTGCAGGATACGAGTGAGAGTGCTTTGGAGTGGTAAGGGTGATGATTTGTTGGCATTCTTTTGGGAAGTGATTTGGATTGATTTTCTGGGAAGAAAGGACGCGGTTGGAGGCATTTATGTTAATTTTGTGATTTTTGTTTGGTGAAGTTAGGAGTCCTGGTATACCGATGGGCTCATTATTAGGTACTGTACATTACAACTTGGCGCAACTGTTAGATGGTGTTCTGGGTAAATACCTCATGAATTAATCTCATTTACACGACCGTTGGAATTTTGGAGTTCTCAAATTCAGATAATACCTATGTCGATAAAAGAGGCGAAAGCCGACGCGAAAGTACATGACATAAGGCAAACGAAAAAGAACAGTCAACTGAACTGAACCATCGACGGAAACCCGAGAGTAGGTAGTTCTGTAAATCATTCTCCCCTGTATCAGACACCCAGCATCTCAATGAACCTGTCGAGCTTGTCGAGCGCACCAACCTCCACAATGTCATCCTCCTCTACGAGTTCGATGCGGCCACTTGGACCTTCCATGATTGTCACTTTCGGTGTCTCCATGGCCAGTATTGCCTCCTTGTCGATTGGAGTCTCGACCACGGTTTGAGGAATAAGAGTCTCAACAGTCTGGAGGGCCGTTAGGCTGGTGCCGCATGTTATTGATGCCAGCAAATCGATCATCGCCTCGTCCTCTTTCTTTTCAATGGCGCTGGTGCTTCCCGAGTTATTGTCAAAGTCTAACAAGCTGATCTCGTCCTTGATAGGATCATTAGAATGACATAGCAGGTCTGATGACGGCGACGACGATGATTTGCGCGGTTCGTCAGAAAAGCCGAAGTCGAGCAGCTCCTCTAAAGACTGGAGGTCGGTATTGGCACATTCCTGCTTGGGATGGACTTCGGTTGATGCGCCCATGACTTGGTCGTACGTGGATAAGCCAAGTAGATCAGCGTGCTTAATGTGGGTTATGTTAGCGTTTAGGAAACTCTTGTTCTGGAGAAGATCACTTACGACGGGAAGCTCGTAAAGGCCTGTTGCGATCTTTCCCAGAATATGCGGCAGAATCCATGGAAAGCTGATGAGTGGCAGTTGATCCATTTTGGGCACCGAAGTGATAATATCATCGGGATGCTGGGGATTCTCGTCGCGATACTTTTGCAAAGCGAGACTCATTTCCTGACTTGTGACACGATACATTGCCACCGCGAGCGGAGCCAATTTCTCAAATTCTCGGCCTTGAACCTTGTCGTAACCAACCTTGTCATAACATTGTTGCTTGAAAATTTCACGGAGTGAACACGAGATGCCTCCAATCTCTTCGTGAAACTTGTAGTCTTTGCTCATATTGGAATGACTGAGGACGAAAGTAGACCAGACCTCGAATTCAGTTCTGATATCATGCTGTGCCATGATCCGCCGCATGGCGCTATCATATTCAGCCTTCAGGTCCTTAGCAAACGCGTAGAGGTCGTCGCTGACATCCAACCGACAGTTGAGGATTCTTTCGTCAAAGGGCATTCCTAGACTGGGCACAAAGTCGATCTGCTCAATGGCATCGTACAGCTGCCCGAGAATCTTTTTGGAATGGTAGATCCTTTCCTTTGGTTTGTGTCTCTTTTCCATAAAGTGAGGCCACAGGCGAGGATCCAGTTCGCGTTTCATAGTGGCCGGATTGCCTGTTTTGTTGTAATCCACTGCGTCCGAATGGAGTTGGGCAAGCCGAATGCACTTCTCCTCGTTGACACCGTCCTCAAGCCGGTCTGCCCAAGCAAGATGAGCATGAGCAATTCTTGGCAGAAAGTCATTCTTCATGTAAGTGACAAAGAATGATGTGATCTGATCTACTGTCACGTCCTTATCAAGATCCCGGGCTGTGTTGCTTGCATACTTCATAGGGGCACAAAACCAGTCCTCAGGTATCAAGTCTTGATCCCACATAACAAGGTAGTCGTCACCATCCAGGTCCCCTCCAGAACACATGCTCGCGACATCTCGGTCCCCGGTCTGAGGCAGAACGACGACATCATGGAGATGGCTCAATTCGGGAACGTTGACTGCTTTCACGACACGAATATCTCCGGGATGAAGAGATGGGTTGCGAGCGAGAATGCATATGCCTTCAATGACTTCATAATTCCCACCATTTTCGGGGCGTGAGATCTGGAGAAATATCTCAGGCAAAGCTGCCAAGCGCTCTTCACGAGTAGCATCGACTCTGGGTGTCTTGTGAGCGAAATAACCGCTGAGAATCCTAGTTTCGTCCATTACTCCAAGCAAAGAAGCCCCGTTATCAATCGCAATTTTGGCTTTCTCTTTAAGGTACTTGAGATGCCACGCCCTCCAGAGGGTTAGGATCGAGGTCATGAACGGTTCTTTCGATCGTCTGAATCCATCGAGGACCATTTGGCTGGTGATGAGCGTCATTTGATTCGGGTCCACATATTTTTTCAACCAATAAACGGCACGCGTGTCACTCTCCAAGGCTTCGTTCAGACTCTGTATCATGGCTCTCAGCTTGGTATGGAATACATGATCCGGTATACCGAGTGATGACAGCACCATGATCAACTGTCTGTTCAGAGTCGCGATCGAGTATTGACTCCACCGAATGATCTCGAGTAGGTTGTGCTTGGCCTTGAATTTGTACTGACTTTTCCGTATATGTACCTCAGAGCTTTGAGCTTGCTCGGAGACAGTGAGCATTCCCTTGCTTCCTCCAAGGCGAAACTGAAAGGCGGATGGAGGGTCACCGGTTGGCGTGTGGATCTTTAGCTCTGACATCACTATCTGAGCGAGAAAACGAGAGATCCTACCAACCCCGTCTGAGAATATGTAGTTGTTGCGTTCAACATCATTTATTAGGCGGGTGTCTACCTGGGACCCGGCAATGGCACGCGTTGTGGAAAAGCATTGGCCCAGTCTCGCTGCGTGTTTGGCGACGTTTCGAATGTTGTTGAAATGTCCCATCCATGCACGGATATTAGCAGCGGTGAGATCAGGCCGTGGTGCAAAAAAATAGGCCCCGTGCTCCCGGAACTGCGAGTTTCCAAATGCAAGAAACTCATAATGCGTGTTGCCGATGACAATTCCATTTGACAGCGCTCTTTTGATTCTGGTAAACACTTCATCCATGGTGTTGTCGGTAGTGGAGTTGATTCGACCAAGGAGCTTTTCGTCTGTGAAACGAATTCGGAGAAAGTGATCGGCGTGTTCTATATAACGCCTTATGATACGATTCGAGATGTCAACCGTCGGGGTGTTGTAGTAGATGGTGCTAGGGGTGATTCTGGCGGAGCGCATATAACAGCAGTAAGGCGGGATTTTCAGATCAGTCACTCCCTTGATGAACTTGAGATCAAATATCTTCATTGGATCACGGTAAATTTGATTTTTGGATGCCACATGCTCCAAAAGCTTTTTAGCCCGATCATCGCCGAGTTCCGAGAGTTTGACCACGAAATCACGAGTCATGGTGTATTCAGAAAGGTACCCATTTGATAGGCATACCTCGAGTTGGTATCGAACAGGGGGAGGTAAGTGGACATAGCTATAGTCATTCAACTCTTCCAAAGAGGATTGGGAATGTTTCGGGGCCTCGATCCATTTCCAAACCTGAGGCATTTGCTCTCTATTCTCATCCCAGCGAGAGAAGGAGCCCGTGGCGCTTATTTTCACATTGTAGTCAGCGAGGATATTCTGCAATAAAGTGAATTGGCCTTTCTGATGAGCTTCTTTTGGATACGTGATCCAAAAGGCATTCCAGCGCCCTGTTCCAGGAAGATGACTAGTAAGCCCCGAGAGCAGAACAACAGAAATTCTAAAGGGGTGGGACACGCACCAATATCAATCACCGAATTGCTCCTGCTCAAATTGACAGGAAGAGATGACAACTCCTCCGGCCGGCGAACAATGTAGGTCTGCCGGTACCATCTATCAGATTCCCTCCATGTATTGTCGTCTATGAAGGTGTGCTCAATATTGGTGATGCGTCGATGATAAACCGGAGGCGTATCTAGTACAGTGAAGTGGGAGACTACTTTGGAGGTAGGGTCAATAGCATGATGGATTTCAGCCAATTGCACCAATGCTATTTTCAGACGATACTCGTGGTATGGATCGTTGAGTTGATTCTCTGCTGGTCTTGAAAACGAAATGGCAAGCTGAAAGCGGACATAAAGGGCTCGGGCTTTCAGATCAAGTACCAAGTAAGCAGTTTCGCTAGGTCCTTGGCCGACTGTGCGCTGGGGCAAGAAAGTTTTGTCATCAAGCAAGACACCAATTTCCATAGAAGAGATTGGGATTTTCTTATAAGGTGAGATAATGTCAGAGACAACATGGAGAATTATGAAAATCATAGACAGGGTGATTGCTCACCAGTTCAGCCGGGTAGTTGACATTAGGTCGGACTGGACTTGCAATCCGTGGCTCATCATGATTGATGTCGAGAGCAACCGCGACAGTACACGATTGCCCATTGGGCAGGCAAATGGTATACTCTCCTGTTCTCCAAAAGTCTGCCTGCGGTGGAGGCCTGTGGATTATTAGGAATGGTAAACAACATGAGACTTATGCACCATACTTAAAACGAATCTTCCCCTTCGCCCCACGTTTACCATGAGAGTCTTCAAACAGATCGATGGAGAAAATATTACCCTCCTTGTTAAAAGCTTGCCATATATGGAATGCTGTCACCTCTTTTGGAACATTGGAGATTTTGATTGCGACCGAGCCCCAAGACTTCCATGGCGCCAGTATCTGCGGTGGAAGTTGTTGGTGTGAAGTTCTGGCTTGTCGGGTTGGCAATTTGAGGGGATTCTGACGTTTGCGAGGTGGCGTAGGCATGGTAATGGATGTTTTAGAAGGTTTATCAATCCAAAAGTGAGCTGAGGATGAGTTTGAATAGAGGGAGGATGAGGATGAAAATGGATGCGGAGATGAGGAGCGAGAGAAGGTCTTGAGGACTCGATGCGGGCAGACGTTCTTTCTAGGCTGGCAACGGCAACCCTGGCCGGCCTTGTTTGGGTTGGTGCTTTCAGAAGGGTTTATTCCCCAAGAACTTTTGTAGTGAAGAAAGAAGATGCAAGTTAGACTTCACTCCTCGACTTTTGATACGTAGAAGAAAACGACTGACGGTCTGTAGTGCCCAGGTGTATTGCCCGTCAGCCTAGCCAGTCCCCTCTCCAGACTCCAGGGATGAATCATATTTCTGTTATTCTCCTGATCTTCCATCACTTCAAAAATCGTATGCCTCTCGTATCATTCGCTCGCTAGCTCTGTATTATATGGTCTCCGGGTCTGTAAGCTCGGCGTCAGTGTCTACCATTAACAACAGACGGAAAATTGAAGAGCAATCATGGTATTCAAATGTGTGAGTGAAGAGCGAGTGGGTTCAAAGAAAAAGGACAAACCGCAGCGTATATGGTCTCTTTGAGAACTGATCTTTCATCTCCAAGACAGTCGGTGAGAATGTCTTATAATTCTGCAGATATCCGAAAAGTGGCCAAAGTAAGAGACGCGTTCCGAAAAAGGACAAAGTGAGAAAGTACGGCTCAAAGCAAATGCAGAAAAGATAAGTATATACTGGTATGTAGCCCCATGGCACCTTCTGGGTGAGGAGGAAGAGATAACATGCGAGGAAGAAGGAGGTATGGCGTTGTGAGAGTCCTCACGCTATCCAGCTGAGAAACGGGCAAACCCCCCGACTACGGTGCTCACGTACCCTGTCTTGCTTCCTAGAATGTGCTCAACTGTTAGGTGATATGCTTCGTTTGATCTCAGTACCAGAAGAGGTCATTCTCTTCAGCTATGGAGCATGTAAAAGCCTATGCACAATCTGAGCCATTAAGTATCTAACACCAAACCCAAGAATGTCCCAAATAAATAAATCATTAATCATAATCTTCCGTTTCCCATCAATAAAACCTTATCTTTGGGTCCCAAGTAGCGGTCTGTGGTAATTCGCCTCAGACACCGAAGTGCTTGTAAACAGGAAGTCCTTGGAGAACTCCATATCCATGTCTAGGTCAATTTCCCGCAAATGATTCTCATCATCCACCCCGCCCACTTGACCTTCTTGAAAACTATCTCGCTGACTGGAGCAAGGTATGCTGCTAGCCTGAGTAATCGGTTGGCTATTTTGGGTTGCATCTTCCAGGACTTTCCGGTCCCGGGAATGTTGTGTTCCACGCCGAGAAACCGACTCCCTTGATTTCTTGCCAGATGTGTGAGAAGCTGTCGGTGATTCGGTCAAGGCAAATGCATAATCCCGCGATCTTTTCGGACTACGCTCCCCAGGCGGGGTTGGGGTTGCAGTGAGGTCGAACGACTCCGCCATCTGTCGGCCTTGTTGGCTTTGTGTATCCTCCCCGGGAGAGTGCGTTTGCATCTCCTCCGTGGCAACCTGGGATGGGCCCGGCGTTGGTCTGGACCGCTGTTGCTTGCCGGGAGGCTTGGAGTTTGCAGGTTCCGGTTTGAAGCCCATTACACTCATTAACCGGCCGATGTGTTGCTGCGCTTCGGAGAATTCCCGTGCTTTGGCTGCTCGTTCATCTCGCATATGTTGTATCTAAATATAAGTCAGTAATCTTACATTCTGTGGGAAATCGTTTGTCTCTCGGATGTTCATTACCTTTTTCTCTAGGTACTGGATTCTCTTATCTCTTGCATGGAGCTCTTTGGTGGCACTAGATGCGGATGCCTGCATATCGGCCTGAAGAGAAGCAATTTCATCTCTTTGCTTTTCGGACTTTGAGCTGTTAGAATTTCAACTGGTGAGAAAAATCAAAAGGAAGAAAGGGCTAACCTCGGCGGTCATTTTGGAAACCTGTGTCTCGAAGTGCTCCTGAAGGGTGTTCACTTCTGTTTTGTGGCTTTCCACCAACTGCTGAAGAGCGGTCTTAAGCCTGTCGGATTCCAGTTCCTCCTCCGATAACTGAAAACTAGTTAGCGCTTACAAAGAACATGAGTAGAAGAAGCTCAAAGACTTACCTTAGCTTGTAGCCCTTCCTCCCGACTCCCGGCTTCGCTTTGATCAGCTAGGAGTTGGTCAATTCGGTCGCTTTGCTGGTCCAAGTGTCTGTGCGTCTCTTCCATCTGCGCCTCAAACTCGCGTTCCAAGTCCAGTAGCTGTTGTTCTAAAGAATCGTTCACCTTCGAGTAAGCCGACCTTTCTTCTCCCATCATATTCAATTCCTCCCTCAAGCTGTCATTCTCCTCTCTTTGCATCACAATTTTCTCTTGTAAGTCATCTAATTTTTCCTCCATTTCAGTTGAAGAAGCAATAAGCTCTAACTCTCTGGACCTGGCTTGTTCGCGCTCGCTGTTGGCCGATTCTTGGGATTCGAGTCGCTGGTCGTTGAGGTCTTTCCGTGCGACTTCAAGACTGGCCGACAACTGGTCGATGCGGCTCGAGGCAGTTTCTGCCTGAGATTCCAGGCGAAAAATATCTTGTTGGAGACTATAGGTCGTTCCGGATGCTTGCTTTAACTCCGAATATAGTTTTTTATTGTGAGAGTTCAGTTCTTCCGCTTCTTTAAGCAGCCTGTTGCGCTCGTCCTCTACTGCTCTCAACGGGGCCTCGACGCCATTGCAACGGTTTTCGAGATCGTAACAAATCTCTTCGATTTTTTGCATCATGTTATCATAGCCCATGCGGGAATTCCACTCAAGGGTTTTGGCTATCCCGGTTCGCCAGTCTTGTCTTGGGCTGGGTGACTGGTCATGGATCTTGAGGGATGAAAAGGCGTTTTGGAACTCCAGAGGTTTTGTTTCCCAGAACTGACATCTGATGCCTGGTACAGCTTCATTGGATCTAGAGATGAACAACCCAAACGTACTCATCTCATTCGCATAGTCAAACTGGCCACTCGACTTCATCATAAGTGCTGACCGAAAGTAGAAGCTGAATAAATCATTAAGCAGGCCATTCTCCAATTGAACCACCGAAGCTTGACAGGTATCGAAGTCTCGGCAGGTTGTTACGGAATATCGCCGGGGGGATCTTTCAAGCAGCCCGTTGATGTTCTCCCGACACTGTCTAACCGCTACTTCGGCAACGGCGGAGCTAAGAATCTGGGACTCCAGACCCTGCAGGCCAGCAAGGATTGACCTTGCTATCTGAGTCGTGTTAATACTTGGAGTCTGTGCTGCCTGGTTTGGCTGCAATGAACTGATCACGTAGTCCAGCAGCTTGTTTGCAACCGCTGGTCCCGAGTATACCTTGAAAAATGCGTTAGAATCCTTATAGTTCCCAATTAATCCATTACTTACAATGTTTGCCTCTACCAATCGTGGAATGTAGGTCAATGGCAGGAGCTCGAGTACACGATCACCGTCTTTATGTAGAAGCCACTGGAGCGCCAGTTCGGGGATGCCATGAGGTAAAGCAGAAGCCGGAAGAAGGGAAACCATGAAAGTTGCGCCCTTGAAACGTTAGCCATGGTCAACTAACTGCGAGGTTCGGTCTTACCAAAATCTGCACTCCCCGATCAATGCCAGACCTTGTTACCTTCTCGCACAATTTGGCAATTTTGGTGGAGTTAGCACCAATCCAAGATTCTCTCTGCTCCGGTTCTACAATGTCACATATTTCGATGGCTAGCCGGATACTCTCCGTTGCTTGCTCGGCAGTTAAACCATTGCAACTGGCGGAGCAAGTTAGTATAACTCGCAGAACGACAAGGTCCAAGGTCTTTAAGCCTCGTTTGGAACCGAAGAAATGCTTGACATTCTGCAACCAAGATGGGCGCTGCTCTGGACTGTTATTCATTTGGGGAATATTCGAGGATGCTATTTGCGCAAACGTTGCGAGGCAAAGGAGGTTCCCTGTATGGTCATCAAGGTTACGAAGGGTGTTTGTTAACTCAACTTGAAGGTTAGATATGATCTCTGATGGAACTTCAAGAAGAACTCGCGGAGTGGTTCGAAGGCCAGTCATCAGCTGATAGAGAGGTAGTATTGTCTCAGCGCAGGGATTTTCGCCAATGGAGGTAATCAGATGGGTGATAAAGGATGCCAGGCGTGCGGGGACAATGAAGTAGGGCGGTAGAGGCGAAGAAAGCATTGCAACGCATGTCGAGATAAACTGCAATGGTCAGATTGACGATGACTGTCATGTCCCAGAACCATTCCGAGTAGATACATGTCGTTTAGGGAGCTTGGTGGCATGAACCCGCTTAGAGGAAACTCACCTGGGGTTCACCATTTTCAGACCTCTGCAGGAATTGGTCCAATATATAGGGATAACGTTCAAGTAAAGCGTTACGAAAAGGCTCGAGACGAGCTAAAAAGAGTTAGACCTGCAACATAGAAGAAGACAAACACTTTTGCCTACCGAAAGTCCTAATGAGGTCCAGAGTGAAATTGGAACGAGACAGGCCGTCGACAAGGATATCAGCCAAGACTCCAACCTGGCATGGCTTGCGCGAGGCCCATGAAGATAATGAAGCTATAGAAGAGCTCTGTACAAGTGCATGCAAGTCCTAAAGGCAAGATTTGTCATCACTCAGTTCGCGATAATCTATAGATGGAGACAACTATGGGGTAGCGCGGTTTGGAATACCTGGAGAGAGGGCGCATATGGAGCCGTCACTAGGCGCTCCACTTCACGCCCCAGGCCAGAGAGGTTATCTGCCATGGCTACGGTTACTGAATCCTATGACAGACTCAGTTGCTGACTGGTTGACGTGACTTGCCGACCAGCATCGCAGTGCTATGGATAGTTGGACACTCTCCCAGATATTTGGAGGGTGGAGGAAATTAAAAGCGGGAGGCCTCGTTGCCCCGTCAACCAGAGGACCCACAACGGTTCTTCATGCTCTCCTTCCTCTTCTTCCATCGTTGCCGTCGACATGATTTAATAACCCTAAATCATACAGCGTAATCAATCCAACTTCTTTCATATACTTGATCCTGCTCGAAATTAAATAGAATACTCCGTTGTGGGTTTCGATCAAGGAACTGATTGTGGACCTGGACCTAGAACCACTTAGGGCACGTGGATACTTGCGTATATGCCAATATTTTCAGACGTCGTTTTTGTTACTACATGCTCTATGATTTCCCGCATATTATCGAGTATCTAACAGGCACAGCATGAATTTGTCGCAAAAAACCTCGGACTGGCTCGCCCCTGCCAAGCATCGGAGTTCAGGCCGATCCGGGGAGAGAGTGGGATGCACTTAAGACCAACACGGGAACGATCGGTTGCAGTCGCTAAGCACGCAAGAAAGATAAGCAGACCTGCTTCATCATCAGTCATAATATCGGTATTCGGCTTCCAGACCTTATCGTTCAGCGATCGTAGCCGTACTCGGCCGAAATCCGAGTCCAAAGCCTACTACAGCCTGCTCCTCATCCTTAGCTTCGATGGCGTGTCTGCTTACCGAAGGGACTGGAGGCGTGGTCGATTAATCCTCCGTACTACCGGAAAGACTTTGAACCCGTGTATATTAAAATTGCAGCTGACCGACCGTCAACGACACCTCGATTGTGTCCAACATTGTCTGAGGTCTGCGTTCTGATCTTACCGTCACCCTGGGATATCTATAGAGCCATGCGGACCATCTCCCGACTCTCTCGGGGCTTCCCCACATCTCCCCGCGCGCTCCAAAGCCGGCCCAAATTTCCCAAGTCGCACTCGGTGTCATGCTCCCAATTCTCTCAATTTGCCCGATGGAACAGCTCCAGTGCACAAAATAATGGAAGTAATGGCTCCAAGTCTCCGGGGAGTACTCCCAATTCGTGGACGTTAAACCGAACGCTCCTTGCTTCTGCTCTGGCAGCGGGGGTAGGCTACGGATTCGCTTCCTTAAAACAGTCATCCCAGATGCAGAGCACCCGAAAACCCCAGTATGGGTCGACAAAAGATTTTGAGAAGGTAAGAGCAGTCCTAGAGGGTGAATTGTTTCCAATCCGCAGGACTAATGGGTGTCGCTGAACCACTAGGCTATTGCCGAATTGCGCGCAAAGCTCGGCGAAGAAGCAATTAGTGTCGACGAAGACGACCTTCAGCGACATGGGTTTTCGGAATGGTCCAGTATCAATGCGGATCGATTGCCAGTTGCCATTGCATATCCAACCAGCACGGAGGATGTTTCGGAGATTGCGAAGATCTGTCACAAATATAAGATGCCGATGGTTCCCTACTCCGGAGGATCCAGTCTTGAGGGCAATTTCTCCGCTCCTCACGGCGGAATGACCATCGATTTCGGTCTCATGAATAAGATCATCGAGCTACATGAGGGCGATTTGGACGTCGTGGTTCAACCATCTATCCAATGGATGGAGCTGAATGAGAAAATCAAGGACAGTGGGCTTTTCTTTCCCGTCGATCCAGGCCCGTCCGCGATGATAGGTGGTATGGTGGGAACGAACTGTAGCGGCACAAATGCAGTGCGGTATGGTACCATGAAGGACTGGGTCATCAATCTCACGGTTGTCCTAGCGGACGGCCGAATCATGAAGACGCGCAGACGCCCACGGAAAACCTCTGCCGGGTACAATCTGACGGGATTGTTTGTCGGCTCCGAGGGAACTCTGGGAATTGTGACAGAAGCCACCCTCAAATTGACCCCAATTCCAGAAGAAACGCGTGTCGGAGTTGTCGCTTTCCCCACGATGCATGATGCCGCATCGGCTGCTATGCAGCTAATTCGGAAAGGCATCCCAGTTCAATGTATGGAAATTCTAGATGATGTCCAAATGGATGTGATTAATCGAGCTGGTGGCACAGGGCGGGAATGGAAGACACTGTCCACGCTCTTCTTTAAGTTTTCCGGTACGACTGCTGGCGTCGCCGATAGCATCAGCCTGACCAAGGCTCTGGCCAAGCAGAACCATGCCTCATCCTTCGAGTTCGCTAAGAATGAGCGAGAGGCAAACGATCTATGGTCGGCCCGAAAACAAGCCCTATGGAGTATGATGGCGCTGCGAAAAGAAGGCTCGGAAGTATGGTCAACCGACGTAGCCGTGCCAGTCTCTAGACTCCCAGATATTATCGGTAAGTCCATGGTCGATTCGGTCGAAAGCCCTCACGCCGTCTAATTCATTTCCACAGCGATCACCAAGAAAGAGCTAGATGATCTAGGCTTGTTTGCAAGCATTCTTGGACACATTGGTGATGGCAATTTCCATTCTAGCATCATGTTCGACCGCAAAAACCCCGAGGAGCGGGAACGAGTCGAGAAGTTTGTTTATGACATGGTTGACCGAGCTCTTGAGATGGAGGGGTCCAGCACTGTAATGCTCCTTAACCACAATATTCCCTAGAAACTGTGACTGACTGTAAGCAGGGCGAACATGGCGTTGGTTTGGGTAAGAAGAAGTCCCTTAAGAAGGAGCTCGGTCCCGAAACAATTGATGTGATGCACAGCATCAAAACATCCCTTGACCCTCACTGGCTGCTAAACCCTGGGAAGATCTTCGATCATCCAAGCGAACCATAAGAAATTGCTATCTAGATGGGCACGATGGTGCCGGGTTGCGGCCGAAAATATATTTCGCTATATCTCAGGTTGGCGAGACTTGTGGAAAGGAACTCCGCTGACACCAAAGAATTTTGTATATCATTGTTAATATGGGGTAGACAATATGTAGAGAACGAAGATATTTGCGAGTTAATCGTTCATGATAGGCAACGGAGGAGAAAACAAGGTGACGTTGAGCCAATGAAGAGGCCAGCTGCATTTGGTTATGCTGGTGGCTGACTCATCGCGGGGTGATCTCTTCCAGAGCGATATCGCAGTTTGCGTCTTGATTGCCACAAGCAAATCCTCTCCCTTCCATAGAGTCTGAAACAACATTGAGGTGGTAAGTTCAATCATATCGTTTTCCTGAATCCTTTGGATCAAGAGTATTCTTCAATTCCTGCACTACTTGAATCCCTCCACCGGAAATTGCACAAATGTCCTGCGGGGCAGCATCTTCTGAGTCACTTGCCCATGGCACCAGTTCAAGCTTTGAGCATCATACTCCCACCACGGGCTTTCCCTATGCGCCACTGTTGAACTTGAGCTGGATTGAAAGAAATTGGTCTTGAAAATCTCAATTGACTAAGAATACAGATACGAGTCCGTTGACCTATTCCTTATCCGATCGCAATGACGTCCTACCCGAAGAAGAAGTGCGGTATGAACACACGAAGCCTCAACACAAAATAATGCAGTGCTCATGGTTTATAGGTGTTCTCGGCGCCACTGGCTCTGTGGGTCAAAGATTCATTCTTTTGCTCGCCGATCACCCCTTCCTAGAGCTCCACGCCATCGGCGCATCGAGTCGCTCCGCCGGAAAGCAGTACAAGGATGCCGTGAAATGGAAGCAGACTACTGCTATGTCCGAGAAGCTCAGCGGTCTTGTGCTTCGAGACTGCAAGGCGGATAAGTTCAGTGACTGCGACCTTGTGTTCTCCGGATTGAACAGCGACATTGCGGGTGAAGTTGGTTAGAAATGCGACTTCCATTTTTTTTGGTATGATCGCAAGTGCTAACGAGTTTACACAGAGATGGAATTCATCAAGGCCGAAATTCCCGTCTTCTCGAACGCCAAGAACTATCGCAAGGACCCTATCGTCCCTCTCGTTGTCCCTACCGTCAACCCTCAACATTTGGATCTGATTCCTCACCAGCGGAAGCACTTCGGCTTGAAGAAGGGATTCCTGGTTTGCAACTCGAACTGTGCCGTTATTGGTGTTGTCATTCCGTTCGCAGCCCTCCAAGCCAAGTTCGGCGAGGTCGAGGAAGTCGAGGTTTTCACGGAACAGGCTTTGTCTGGGGCTGGATACCCTGGAGTTCCCAGCATGGATATCATCGACAACGTCATCCCCTTCATCAGCGGCGAGGAAGACAAACTGGAAAACGAGGCCCAGAAGATCCTGGGATCTTTGAACGGGGACGCTACCGCTTTCAACGAACAAGCTGGCCTTAGAATCGGAGCTACGTGTACCCGTGTGGGAGTTACGGATGGCCATATGGCCTTTGTTTCATTGCGATTCAAGAACCGCCCCGGCCCTAGCGCCGAACAAGTCGTCCAAGCGATGAGAGAATATCAGTCCGAGGCACAGAAGCTGGGCTGCCCTTCGGCACCCAAGGAGGCGATCAAGGTGTTTGACGAGGCCGATCGGCCTCAGCCTAGACTCGACCGAGACATCTCCGGTGGATATACCGTCAGCGTGGGGCGGGTACGTGAAGGCGCGCAGGGTGGTTACTTTGACCTCAGATTCGCGGCCCTCTCGCACAACACTGTTATTGGCGCTGCTGGATCCTCGATCCTCAACGCTGAGGTCGCTGTGATCAAGGGCTACATCTAAAGGAGATTAGGACAGACATCTGCTTAGAGCGGCAAAGAGGGCGTTCAGTGTCCCCAGTCACGAGATCTACGGAGTAAAATTCCATGAAAATAGAGGCATAGCAAGATTAATTAACTACCCTTTTGGGATGTATTATTATATAAGCGGACCGTATGCAAAGTTTAGCGTTATGCACTATACCTAGAATGGGTTGCGAAGTGGAACCCTGGAACAGGACTAGCGCTAGGGCTCATCCCACAGCACTAAGCGAATTTCGCTGAGCGGCCTGGTTATCTGTCGACGGACGGCCAATCTTGCTTACCTTCTCTTCTTTGCGACATTCCGACAACTTCACCGGTTTCAAGTCGACAAAGCAGCCAAGATGCCTCGCGGACCGTGAGTTCAACGACATTCTCGATTTCATATTTCAATTGCACACAAGGATTTCTGTCCGGAAAGTTTTTCTGAAGGAACAGAACATCTTCGATGCGATTGAAATTCATTCTATAGGAAACCGAAACTGACCGCGATGCTTTCAACAGTAAGAAGCACCAGAAGCGCCTTAGTGCGCCCTCGCACTGGCTCCTGGACAAAATGTCCGGAACCTATGCCCCCAAGGCCTCTCCCGGTCCTCACAAGCTCCGTGACTGCCTGCCTCTGATCGTCTTCATCCGCAACCGGTACGAAAAACTCTGAAATGATATCGCGACAATTGACGAAAGAGGACAATCGACTGACTGGATGTGTTTATATAGTCTCAAGTACGCCCTTAACGGCCGTGAGACCAAGGCGATCCTGATGCAGCGTCTGATCCAGGTCGACGGCAAGGTCCGCACCGACCCTACCTACCCCGCCGGTTTCATGGATGTCATCGGTATCGAGAAGACCGGCGAGAACTTCCGTCTCATCTACGACACCAAGGGCCGCTTCACCGTGCACCGCATCCAGGCCGAGGAGGCTGAGTTCAAGCTCTGCAAGGTCAAGCGTGTTCAGCTCGGCAAGGGCGGGATCCCATTCTTGGTTACGCACGATGCGCGAACGTGAGTGATCACTCCACAAGTTCCGTGTCATTCAGTCGTTGGACCAAGCTTTGGTTGATCGGCGGAGGACGAGAGAACTTTTGATCTAGAACTTTCTACTGGACAACTTTATCCCCCCCAACACAGTAAGAAAGTTCGGACGTTTGAACTGGTTTGGCTAACGAATATGATCTTGCAGCATCCGTTACCCCGACCCTGCCATCAAGGTCAACGACACCGTGAAGGTTGACGTTGCCACTGGCAAGATCGTTGACTTCGTCCGCTTCGACACTGGTGTTGTCACCATGGTCACCGGTGGTCGTAACATGGGTCGTGTTGGTGTCGTCACTCACCGTGAGCGCCACGACGGAGGTTTCAACATCGTCCACGTCAAGGACGCTATTGACAACACCTTCGCCACCCGTGAGTCCAACATCTTCGTCATTGGACAGGATAAGCCCTGGATCTCCCTGCCCAAGGGCAAGGGTGTCAAGGTACGTTTATATTTTGAAGCCTCGATCGGCTACGGAATCAATTGCTAACATTCTATTCAGCTCACCATTGCTGAGGAGCGTGACCGCCGTCGTGCCTATGCTTCCCAGAACTAAGTTCTTGGGATGGTAAGGGATGTTGGCTGTTGGCAGTAACAAAGAAAAAAAAATTGCTCCAAAACTCCGCTGGAGAGGACGTCTTGTCTTGCTTTGTGGGCCTGTGTGACTCCGGTTAATAACGATTCTTATGATGCGTTACCTAGCAGAAAAAAGTTTTTGTCTATAGGACGCATGTGTTAAGTGTCTGCTTGTGTCAAGTTTCTTTCTGTTCCGTAGCTATCGCAGTATAGGAAGCAAAGCCGAGGCAAAATGTCTCCCCAAAAATTTCTGTGATACCTCTAATGACGTCTTTCAAGCGATTTGAATTTTCATCCATTACTCCTTCGACCATGTCTTGACAGATCACCTTTTCCCCTCACTTTCCGGCGTAGTTCCCTCTCCACACCTCCCCGTAATGCCAACTCCGTTCACGTCAGAGAACCCGCCAACCGTACGGAATGCAGCCTTCCCGCCTCGACCGCCGCATCCAGCCAATAAATCCCATCCCTTGGCCGTCGGATGTCGACGTAAGTCAGATGGAAGTGTCATCTAGGTCGACGAACGAGCAACCCGGGGAACTTCTACGGCGCCGCAGCCCGTAAGTTAACCCGTTAAGAAATGTGGTGGGTGTGGAAGGTTCCTGGGTTTCCCGCTTCCCGTCCCCTCCATCCCACCATGGATTGAACGCATCGCACTCTACGTCTCACATTTCCCCCCATCCCTTCCCCCCACCGAGATTGATATATCTCGATCGAGAGGAGGGGAAAAGGAAGGGCATCCTCCGTCAGACGGCACGCGGCACCTACCTTACCTAGCGAACTTGCCCTCACCCATGGTTCCTGTCGTCCACAGTCTGCGACGATTCGTCCGAGAGATGTACGTCCGGCTTAATATATACTAGCTGAGAGCCACAAGTGGGAGTGTAACACGTCTACTACACCCTTATGTGTATCTTGTAGCTGGGGTGGGTTGTGGTGGTGGTGGTTTGTATGTATGTAGTAAGCGCATGTTTCCTTTCTTTTCTTTTTCTCTCCCTGCAGGTTCGTCATCATTGGGGTTAGTTTGGTATGCGGTCGTTTTCATTATCATCTTAATTATAATCATCATTGTTATTATCATTGTTATGGACTCTTCTTGGCCTTGCTTGTCCCCTTGTCTTCTACCTAGTTTGTTATCCAATGCCAGGGTCGAATGGAATAATTATCAATAAGAAGAAAGATGGATCTGTCTCTTCCCCGACGGGATCCATTTTCTTGTTTGGGGATATTTGGGTCGTCGTTTGTCGATTAATTTAGAAGATTTTATTTTCATTCGTCATGCCAAGCTATCCTCCAATCGAGTCATCGAAATCGAATCGAATCGCACTTCATCACCATCTCTACTCTACCTACTAACTCGTTACTACTGACTAGTTCGTAGCAGACGTTAGCGTTTGTCGGTTCCCCTCCCTCCCCTCCCTTTCCTCTGCTCCCCAGTCTCCACCAGATGAGCCCCGTCAAGACTAGAGATTAGAGTAAGCAGGGAAGCGAAACAAGGCCAGTAGGTTGACTACCCAAATTCAGTAGTCACACGCCCAGGGAGATTAGCAGTCCTCGGCGTGATTAATTATTTGCTCTTCGAATGGTCGAATGGGTCGTAAATCCAACCAAACCAAACATTAAGCAATCACTCCCTACGGCGGGAGTTAAGTTGTCAATCTATACTTATTACCTTACCTACCTACTGCACGTAAGATACCTAATAATATTAATATAAATATATTAATACGGGCCAGACCGTGCAAGTCCGCCAGCCAAGCGAGTCGATTGCGTGGACCGGGAAGGTGGATGATGTGCTGGACCTGCCTCCGTCCGTTACCTTAGTTTAGGTAGTAGTTGGTCGCTGACAAGTCATTCATTTATCCACCTCATCCGTCTGTCCGTCCATTCAATTTGTTTCTTGGGGGCGATCTCTGGTTGTGGCTCGGGCCGTTTGGCGGGCTGGTTGTGATCGATAAACTACGTCGGAATTTGGAACGGGAGAGATGGTGGTTTGGAACTAGGGCTACTATCGCTAGGAACTAGCAACTAGTGATGTGCAGACAGTTTCGTCAGAGGAGCGGGTAGGGATCTGGTAGTAGGTATTTCAAGAGTCCCTAGCCAAAAAATTAGAACACAGGCAAGTAGAGAGCCAGAAGAAATGACTCGGCTCAAAGCAGGATATCCTATTAGTTGGACAGAGAAGATCAGACGGTAAGAGATAGACAGTCATGACGAATGTTGCATACTCGGTGTACCACTATGCCTGTTCCTGTCGAGCAAGCCTAGAAGCCGAGAGGATTGAGTATATTGAATTAAATTACTCATCGATTGGAAATCTCAGTGGAAGGATTCATCATTCGACCGACCAAGTGTGGAAACGACGAAGATTATCCCTCATCAGTCATGGACTCTATCTAAGTCTTTTCCGACCCTCCTTGAGTTTAGGGCTCAGCGTGGCCGGGGAAATGTACTCCGGGTGACATGGACAAATCAGATACAGATACGAGCAGGACCATCCGGAGAGGTCCAGGTAGACAGGCACCGGTGCTACGGTGTTGGGAGATGGTTAGGTAGTTAGTTGGTTACTTGGATCGCTGGATAGATGCCTCGCCCTGTCTCTCTCTCTCCCTGTGCCTTGATTTGGCTCCTGAACAACAGAGACATACTACATCGCTAAACTCTCCTCTCGGTGCCTGTGCTAAGGTACATACTACCAACTCCTCGTTCGTTAGCCGATAATTTCCAGCTAGTTGTGAGCAAATGAATTCAACACAGACATCCGTCCGGTACGACCGTACATTGAAACCAAGATCGAAGGGGTAAATGAACCAGGGACGGAATGCCGAAGCGAACCAGCATCGTGCACCTTTCTCGCCAGGGAGAGAGTTATTAATAGGTGTCGTATGTACCGTCTCTTTCTTATCCCGACGACTCTTGCAGGCGTCTGTCTGGTTCGCCCAGGTAATGCAGCAACGGAAAAGGGTGGATCAACTTCGCACGGCGCCACGCTCTCTGCCACACACAGACACACACACCCTCCAATTTTTTTTTTTTTTTTTTTTTTTGTGGATTCTCCGCTTTGGCTCACCCTCGCCTGTACATTTCATGATGTACAGCAAGCAAGCAGGCAGAGGCAGGCTGGTTGACCGTTGTCCCCGCAGCGGCGTCCGGTCTTCCAATGGCTGATGGGAATGCATGAGGTTGCGTCCGAGGTCAGCTCTGGACCCAGCAAACAAGAGCGTGGCATCTGCCAATGTGCTCGAGATGACGGCTCGCAGCGTCTTGTTTCTGCAGGATTGGGGTCTTATTATGTCGGATGTACTGTACTGCGGAGGGGAGTCAAGAGAATTGATACATACTGCGGGACAACACAGAGGGGAGAAAAAGGAACAACAAAAATTAAAAAATCTTGATAAAATCTTGATAAAATATGGAAATCAAAAGAAAAAAAAAAGAAAAAAAGAAACAGCAGGTCACACAGACGAGCATGTCCCCCATATTCCCATTTCCCGCTTCCCTTCAATCTTAAGAGTTGCCGGCGAATTTCCCGTCCTGTGGGCAACGGCCAGAAACTTTCGCTTTGCTGCACCTCAACGTGCTTCATCCCTGTTACGCTCCCCGATGCAAATTTCACCTCGCTCAACTCCCCTCCAGGACTTGACCTTCCGCTTGCGATTTCGAAATTAATTTCCAAGTCTCAGTTCTCCGCCAAGTAGCATTTGATTAAACAAAGAAAAGCAATTTCACTCATCCTACGAACGGCAAGCAGGCGTCATCTCATGTCGCGGGGACTCCGACTTGATCGATCCCCCTGCGCCACGACCATCTCCAGCTCGTTTCTTCCTTGTCTCTGATCCTCATAATCCACCGAATGAATGGAGAGGACCTAATTCCTAAACCCCATCAGCGACATGCAACAAGGCGACCATGATTCAATGATGGTGTCAACCGATCTGGTGATCGGGATCGGCCCAGCCAATAAACCTGCTGAGCGATGCATCCGATTGATTGATTGATTGATGGCATGGAATCGTTATTGGAGTTATTTCTTTTTTCCTTCCTTTTTTTTATGGCTCGCTCGCCTGAAGGAATGACCGTTAATCCACAGCCACGAGCAACAAATGGCGCGCTTCGCTCTCCCATCGTTCTGTCGCTGCCTCTCCCCGGCTTGTGGCACCGGATCCACCCGGACACTGCCGTCTGCTTTCTTTTTCCTTTCTTTCGCTTTCCTTGTTGCTTTGCTCCCCTGATTTCTCCAGCGACAATCATGGCAATCACTTGCTCCGGACCCCGGGAAGAAATTATTGAACATTCTCTGTCGTCAATCCTGCAACCCCAAAAACACACTCCAAAAAGTAAACACAAGATTAACGAAAGAATGGTCTTGGCCGACTCGGAATCCTCGGAGAGACCGGTGATCCTAATGCCTGCAACTGTATCTACCGGCTATCCCCCGATCATCGGCGAATGCGCTACGGAGTACTCTCTTCTCACGAGGATGAGGAGCTAAACTAGTCGCATTGGCCCCCTTCCCCCTCAAACTAACTCTTTCATGGGAGGTGGCAATTGGAAGAGGCTGCGGTGGAGCTTCGGGATGGCTCAATTCCTAGGCACTCGTCGATTCTGGGACCTGGGATTTTAGTCGCCCTTAGTTTAGGACGGTGGCTATCAAGCATCGCTCTCGGTAGCAACCACCGACGCTTTCCCTCTCCATGGCTATCCGTATCAACCGTCAGGATTCAAGCCACCCCAGTACACCGCTACGGTGGAAAAGCACTAAAACATCGGGTTTCCATCCATTTGCCATTTGTCATTTGCTATAAAATAGGCGATCCGGATGAAACTTCCAGAATTTAATGCTCCTGCAGCATCGTGTTCGCCGCTGTGCGCCGTTCCATGCCGGCTTCTTGACCGCTTCTCTTCCTCTTCTATGCCAATTGTTTGTTCGGTTGCCGCCGTTGGCCACTGTTATTACAGGATTTTGATAATTCTCAATCTTGGGGGCTTGCCATCCGTCGCCAACCCAACTCGCGGATTTTTCTGGAGCCCCATGAGAGGATTACACTAGCCCTCCCCGTCCAATTGATTGGCCCTCTGGCGTTGCCCTGCGCCTCTCCTGCCGTTTTTTCCAAGCTGTCAACCGTGCCCTCGATTTTGTCTGGCTCGCCAAACGGCTGGCTCAAGGCCTCAAGGGGGAGCCCTGAATGCTTAACATATATTAGTAAATTCCCTATTAACGGGAGGGTCGATCAATGATTGATTGATGGATGGGGCGGACTATCTTTTTAATTTGGCCCACTTCCACCTTCCATCCAGTCATTCCGGGTCTCGCCCAGAAGATATTCAGCTTGCCGTTAGAGTTTTTTTTGATCATCAAATTACTATTCTATTTTCTATCCGGGCTCTCGGGACCCAGTCCTTTGGAACGGGATCAGCCCCCCTTTCGCGTTTTTCCTATCGCAACGCGCCACTGTTGTCGCTATGCTTCCCTCCTAGCTGAAGAGTATTGCAGACATCCAGGTCCAGTCTGTCTTGCTTTCCCTCGTGAGTTGTCGACCGTGGCAAAATCGGGAGACAATAAGGTCATCCTAGTACTTGCTGCTGCGGGTGTTGCTATCAATTTCTTTTTTCTCGCTTTCTTTTTTTGAAAAAGGAAAAATAAAAGAAAAGAAAAAAGAAAAAAAGAAATCCCATAGGAAACAAGGAAGAAAATAAGGCGAAAAAAAAAGACCAATATATTACTAGAACCAATTCCGAGCAATTAAAAGCCACCTGTTCGGAATCTTCCCAATAGTCTTACTCCATATTCCCTACTATCTTCCCCCAGCATCATCCCTCAAAACGTGAAGGTTAGCCGGCAGTGGCTGACTCTAAACCTCTTCCCTGGGAACCCGTCCTTCTTCTTAGTCATTACTGGTATCCTTGAATGATCCATTGACCCATGATTCACTAAGTTCCATTCTCATTGCTTAAACGTTGGAGCTGAGGTTTGGTTCGGGTATACCTGTACATCTGCGGCCCTCCCCCTAATCCCTCAGGTTCTAGGATTGTGGCGGGAATAAGCGCCTTGTTTCGGGAATCACTCAGCTGTTTGTACGCCGTGAGAGCCCAACGAAGAGAACGAAAGCGAGACAGTGGGAGGACATAGAAGAGAGCTGGTATGTACTGAAGAAAACCCTTCTTCCCCTCCCCTGCCCTCCGTCCGTCTCTCTTTCTCTCCATCGATTGCCGTCCTACAGTCGAGACCTCGCCGTCACCCTTCATGCTCCAACTAAGATGCAATATCATTATCAGGACGAGCGAGCTGCGCTCTCACCTTGGTCTCAGACCCTCTTCGAATCGTCCCCGAGGGACTATTATTCCGTATCAGATCCCGGTGATATGTCGCGCGTCTCACCCCACCGGCCTGGGGCTGAGCTGGCCGGCGCAACCCTGATGCCAGACCAGTCAAGTTATCCCTCGCTTTTTCGACCCAGCGCTGAAATCCCTCCCTTCCTTGTCTCCTACCGATATTGGGAGGATGACACCGTCCTCTGGGCTTTCGACGTCCAGGAGATCAAACGAGTCATCCGCTACGGTCTTTTCCAGGATGAAAACCTGCCCCGTCGCGCCTTACAAAACCGAAATGCAGCCACCGTCGACAGCTTCCTTTTGTCACTCCTCGGGCCTCAGGAGAAGCCTTTCATCTTGAATTTATCGCACGTGCAGAAAGTCGAGGAAATTTTGCGCCGGTGCAAAGTCATAAGTCCGCCGTGCGCTTCCTGGAGCTGGTTCCCGACCCAAAAGGATCGGGCCTTGGACCCGAACGCTATTGCCCAGGCGATCGACGCCGAAAGTCATCTTCACTTCACCCGGATCTCGTTCGAGGAGATGGTTCGTTATTCCTTGGGATACCGTGTCTCGACAGTCGACTGGTTCTTCCAGCAACATACGGCTTTATACATCCACTTGCTTAACTATCTTCATGAGTTTCCGGACGAAGTGGAAAAGTACATTGAGATCGAAAAGGTCAGTCAGCCGGCCTCGGAATAGGACAAAAAATCAACAAGGAAGATCTTCCATTGTATCTCAAGGATTCAAACTGATCTTACTTAGCATCTTCGAACCCGAAGTCCGTTCGCCCACCGTGCCCTAGCACAATGCCTCATCACTATGAATCGAGGGGCGAGCCACAACATATCACTGAACACGGCCCCAGGCTTTGAATTCATTGCAGGCTCGATCCAGGAACTGATTAAAGAGCACCCTCCCAGCCTAACGGCCGTTTTGAAAGTTCTTTCCGTCCTGGGAGTTCGGTATCAACGAGTCTACATCCACGCGCGGGACATGAATTGGCACGAGCCATTTGACATCAACTACACCTTCTTTGAGGATCTCACGGAATCGATCTCTGCCGTCGATTTCGCACGAACCTTGACCAACGCCGACATGAGGAGTTTCGCGGTCCTCACCGAGCGGGGTCTCACGGACAACGACGCTGTAGTGGGCAATCTTGTAAGCCACTGGGACGATCTCAGCACCGTCGTCTGGGAATGCTGTACTGCACTGCCTCAACTGATCGGGACCATTCAAGACTGCGTTCAGGTATACTCACCCAGTGACTGACGAATCACTTCTCAATTCTGACTCCAATCACCGCAGGCTCTCTTCCTCATCCGCAACTACCACGCCTTTACTGCCATCCTCAAGGGCCTACAGAAATACAGCATCACGGACTCCACATTTTCCGCCACAGCGAGCTCCTCCGGAACCGTAGCTCTGAACCCCGTCCTCCCGCCCGATATCCTGTACCTGCTCGACCCGGCTCAGAATTTCCTGCTCTATCGGCAACATTTCCAAGGTGCTCCGGGCATTCCGTTCCTGCTTCCACATCTCCAGGAGTACAGGGAAGTCGGCTTACCGGCATTCCAGCAGCTCTTTCAACAGATGAGGACGGCTATTTCTTAGGGCTTCTCCTTTCTCTCTACCATAACTTATCTTTCGTTTCTTGTCTTTTTTTCCACTTCTTATCTTACCTCATTTTCTTTTTTATCCCTTCTCGCTCTTGTTTTCTTTTCCTCTTTCTATTTTCATTTTATTTCTTCTCTTTTTCGCATCCCTCCCATCTTTAATTTAATTATTCATCAACCCACTCACATACTCATCCATTCATTCTCATGAATAATAATACCTAGGAGAAGCAGACAGAAAGACAGACAGAGAGCGAGCGAGAGTTCATGACAATAAGATTGTCCATGACTATTAAATGGGATATGATACGCTATGATATGATATGAAACTGCAAATGCATCGAAACGAAAACGACTTTCCATGACTCGTAATAATGTGGCGCAGTTAGCTAGGCAGCACAAACAGCAGAGAGCAGGGTTTGATTAATTCACAGGGTGAAATAGGTTCTCGAGCCTATGATGGGTATTACCAAGTTTGGATTTGTTTTATCTGATTTGAATTGGGTCGCTTAGGTCTGATATGGATATGAGCATGGGCATGGGGTCTCTATTGGCATGGTATGGTTTGATATCGGTTACTACTATATTTTATGGGAGCGCACGAAGGCTCTATGTTTCATGTGCTATGATTGAATTACTTATTTTCGGATGTTCTTTTCTGAGTGTAAACGTTTTGGCTTTTGCGTTTCTTCTTTTTTTTTTTCGCTTTTCGCTTTTCTTTTCTTTTTTTGTATTTCTATGTTCTATTCTTGTTCCTTGAGCGGCTGTGATGTTTTAACGCTTGACGAATTCAATGAACTGACTTGACCAAGAATTGGCAGACCTTCGTGATATCTCGGTTGATCAACGTACTTATCCATCAACTTCGATGAAGCAAGCCTGGCTAATTTTTTTTGGCCTAATTAATTCTGAAAGCCAATTATTTGTTTCCGGTGCAAAATAAGCCACAAGGCTAGCGATGAGCTGGTTATATGAAAATTGGAATGACAGACAAAGTTAAAGGATGATGCGTAGAAAGGAGTTAATGTAATGTGCAGTGAAGTAGTAGTAGTAGTAGTAGTAGTAGTAGTAGTAGTAGTAGTAGTAGTAGTAGTAGTAGTGCCCTTCACCAAAAACGAAGCCATTGAAGACGCGTTCTCTTTTCTTGGTTTTTTTTCCACCTATAGAATCCCGTTCAAATCATTCTTCTTCAAATATTCTCGTCAATTCCATCAAAATGACCGCCACTCGCTCCTGGTCTCGATGCAGAGTCCCTGAGAAGGTGAATGAATTGGAATCTCAACTGGAAGAAGACAGCGACGTTTGTTCCTATGCCTGCATCAAATACCCAGAGAAAGAGCTCAATCACTTCGTCAACAAGGTTGGCCCGAGCCGGCTAAACGAGGAGAACATGAAGCACTTTAAAACTGCGTGGACGAAGGTGCCCCGCCATGCCGGGGATGCCAGGATCACCCATCCCGGCATCCCCAATGGGTCAACGGGGCCGGCGGTTCGCACGAGGCGAACAATCCTCCCTTGGTATGTGGTCATTCAAGCGGATCATGAAACGCTAGAAATGGCCGAAGGAGGCACGTGGGGACAACTTGCCGCAGCCCACAGAGATCTGATGCCGAGGCCGGCCAGCCCCTCTGGCCTGGCAAACCGATATTCGATGGTTCCGCACGCCTTCCCAGCCGCGATTCCCCTTGGGGGGGGGGGGGGGGGGGGGGCGGTCGGGCGCGCCAAAAGACACGGCCCCCAGCCGCGCTCGGCGATTAGGTGGGGTTTGGGGGGGGGGGGGAGGGG